>NC_052322.1:12237036-12537036 GCF_016432855.1 Salvelinus namaycush
ACCTGGGGCATATGGTACAGGTTGGGTGAAATTTTTACAGAAAATCTGACTCACTAGGGCAGTTTATTTCTCATATTAGAAAAAACCTCACTCCCTCTTTTCTTAATGATGCGATCACTGGCGTAACGCAGTTTCTCTGGACCCCCAATAAGGTCGCAGTCCACATTTAAAAAATAAATACATTGAATGCGTCAGCTAGACAGCCACTCACAAAGTATAGACTACCGATCGCTGTCCATGGTGCTGAAATTGAGACGTCTATTGGGGGTGCCTATCTAATCGATGATAAGCATTCTGTGGTGCCAGTGCATGCAGCCTATATCTTTGCTTTAGCTAATGGATAAATGTTTATTGGTAGGCCTATTTTGTCATAATTTTCTCATGTTAAGCCTAACATTTCACAAAGCTATACACGGTGTCGCAAGGCTGCTATTAATGTAATTACTTGTTCAGTAATTAAAGTTGGATTTTTTTTGATTCAACAGCATACTAATCAGCAACCAACTGATTTTTACAAAAAGATACAACTGTCCTGTATTGTCCTATCTGAACCTGCATGACCTGAGCCGTCCTCACGCTCTCTCCCAGCTGGGAAAGGAAGTTGTTGTGGGCAAAACCAGTCAATTAATGTCAAATAATAGTCAGTCCACCCTCAAAACATT
Source organism: Salvelinus namaycush (assembly GCF_016432855.1). Classification (NCBI taxonomy): domain Eukaryota; kingdom Metazoa; phylum Chordata; class Actinopteri; order Salmoniformes; family Salmonidae; genus Salvelinus; species Salvelinus namaycush. The sequence continues at coordinate 12,237,699 of NC_052322.1, forward strand.
TAGATTTCAAGACACACTTAACCAGCATTGCTACCACAGCATTCTGCAGCAATACACCATCCCATCTGGTTTGCGCTTAGTGGGGCTATCATTTGTTTTTCAACAGGACAATGACCCAACACACCTCCAGGCTGTGTAAGGGCTATTTGACCAAGGAGAGTGATGGAGTGCTGCATCAGATGGCCTGTCCTCCACAATCACCCGACATCAACCCAATTGAGATGGTTAGGGATGACTTGGACCGCAGAGTGCTTCAACCTCATCAAATATGACAGGAGAGATGATTAAAAAAAATATATGATGTTCCATGAGTTTTGTTGGAGTTTAGAGTGACGAAAAGTAGCTAACTGCTCTCTTACATATCTTCATTCCTTGAGCAGAGGGAGCCAGAGATACTTTTGAGGAGATGGGAAACTCCATCGGAATCATGTTAACGCCCATTGTGTACGTTGCCAATGCTACGTCAATGGGCCGTGCGGTGCATTCTGGGCGATTCTGGGACAAGTAGAGCTCTCCTTCAAGGAGTGAATGAGAGTCAATTGGGCACTAGCTCAAAAACCCACATTAGCATGAATTTCATCAACAAGAAGTACAACATTAGAAATCTTTTCTGAGACGTGAGATAATTAACTTGCTAATAATTAACTGTAATATTGTATAGCTTTGGAATCGTGACATTACGTACTTTGAGTGATGATTAGCTTAGCAACCGCGTGATACAGCATGGCAATGTGAACGTGATTGGTCAACATTCTGCTTAGTGGGGCATTATGTGTTCCTCCATTGATTTCCAAAGGGGATTCCTATCTCCTCCTTTCTCTAATATATCTGGCCGGGCAACCCAACTGGAGCCATTGGTATGGATACACAGACTCAGTGCCGCCATGAGCAGAGTGCATGCAGAGGGAGCTGCGTGCAGGGAGAGATCAAGTGACAGAGAGGACAGAGACACCAGCAAAACACCCTCACACCATCACACCTCCTCCTCCATGCTTCACGGTGGGAACCACACATGCGGAGATCATCCGTACACCTACTCTGCGTCTCACAAAGACATGGCGGTTGGAAATTTTGACACATCAGACCAAAGGACAGATTTCCACTGGTCTGATGGCCATTGCTCGTGTTTCTTGGCCCAAGCAAGTCTCTTCTTCTTATTGGTGTCCTTTAGTAGTGGTTTCTTTGCAGCAATTTGACCCTGAAGGCCTGATTCACGCAGTCTCCTCTGAACAGTTGATGTTGAGATGTGTCTGTTACTTGAACTCTGTGAAGCATTTATTTGGGCTGCAATTTCTGAGGCTGGTAACTCTAATGAACTTATCCTCTGCAGCAGAGGTAACTCTGCGTCTTCCTTTCCTGTGGCGGCCAGTTTCATCATAGCACTTGATGGTTTTTGCGACTGCACTTGAAGAAACTTTCAAAGTTCTTGAAATGTTCCGCATTGACTGACCTTCATGTCTTAAAGTAATGATGGACTGTCATTTCTCTTTGCTTATTTGAGCTGTTTTTGCCATAATATGGACTTGGTCGTTTACCAAATAGGGCTATCTTCTGTATACCAACCCTACCTTGTCACAACACAACTGATTGGCTCAAACGCTTTAATAAGGAAAGAAATTACACAAATTAACTTTTTACAAGGCACACCTTTTAATTGAAATGCATTCCATGAAGCTGGTTGAGAGAATGCCAAGAGTGTTCAAAGCTGTCATCAAGGCAAAGGGTGGCTACTTGGAAGAATCTCAAATATAAAATATATTTTGATTTGCTTAATACTTTTCTGGTTACTACATGATTCCATATGTGTTATTTCATAGTATTGATGTCTTCACTATTATTCTACAATGTAGAAAACAGTAAAAATAAAGTAAAACCCTTTAATGAGTAGGTGTCCAAACTTTTGACTGGTACTGTACTTAGCTTCCTAGTACATATGGACATTAAAAAGGTTTATGAATGACTTTTCGGAAGGTTACTGTCAAAATATTTTTTTAATCCAAATGTATTGACATCAATGACAGGTGCATGGACCCCCCTGCCTTATGGAGGCTGTGGGGGTGTCCAGTGTGCCAGTGGAGGGAATGTGTTCTCAAAAGCTTGATAACACATGATAATAATTCGCTATGTGCACCATAGAGTTCACACGTAGTGCACATAGCGGTGTTGTTCATCCACAGTCGAAAACTATGGTAACGTTGCTCTCTAGTTGCTCTTTCAGATCCTGTAATTCTATCTAGTTCTGTGGGATTATGTGGTTTATAAAGCCACATCTCTATGGGGAATTTTGTACTGTAGGCACAGAGACCTCTCAGTCAAATGTTCATGATCACACAGGATTATGGGTAAAAACCCACATTTATAAAGGTCATTGGCAGTAATAAATATTATGAAACTCTCTTAGTTTCACTTGTTTTGGAAGCTTACTGAATGAAAAGATCTGCTTTACTCTGTAAATGGGAGAGTATTTAAATACTTCATATTGCCAACTCCGTGCTCTGTAATGTCCAGTTCAACTCTTCAGAACTGCACATCAAATATGCATTGATTGTCGACTTGTTGAGCTAATATAACATATGCACAAAGAAATTCAGGGACTTTCTTCAGTATCTCTTCCACATGTACACCTGATGAGCAACTTATTTGTATTTGCGCTTTTGCCTATGTTTACGTGTGTGAATATGCATGTGTGTCCTCTCAGCCCCTGAAAAAAAGAGAGAGAGAGTGACAGATGTTCCCTACTGACCGTTCTAGTCCTACTGTCTCAGAGTCTCTTCAGTCATTGTGAGAGCTACTCGTCCACCAAACATCCTCTCTGGCCCCTCAGCCCTGCCGTCCAGCTTGTGTGTTTGTGTGTTATCGGACCATTCTGTTGGCTCTGAGACAAAGCCTAGAGGATCCTATTGTCAGCTGGCTGCCTGAGGCCTAATTATGGAAATCGTATTAATCTATGCAGCAGCAGCTAGCCCTCTGACAGCCTTTGTCCCTACCGGGGATTTATTGAGGGACCTGTGTGTGTGTGTGTTTGTGTGTGTCTTTGCTGCTGCATCCTTTTGTACAGGAAAGGAGAGTGCTCTTTAATATGACTTTGGGTAGGCCACTGAGAAGGAAAGGGTTTAGGAGCAGTGCTAGGGTAGTTAGGTAGCTTTGAGCCGTTCAGTGGTATTCCTCACTTGGCTATGGCATTTGAGGAGAGGAGAGGAGGAGGGTTTTAACTTAAGAGCTGAGGAACAGTGTTTGCTAGACATTTGGTTTTGGCTTCGAATCGTTCACTCACTTGTATTCCTCAGTTTCCAACGGCACAATTGCTTTTCGGGTTGACTGAGTGAAACTGGGAGTTTAGATCCGTTATGGTGGACTGGAGCTGAACTGTCAGTCAGTGTGTTGTGGTTTTCTATGAGGCAGAGGTTGAAACGTGAGCCTGGCAGGCAGCCTAGTACCGGTGCTGTTTCACTGCTCCCCTGGGGGTCTCCCCCCTCTTCTCCCTCCTCACCAGCTCCGCCTATCATCTCCCCTGGCCGCACTGATGTTTTTCTGCCCTGAGGAACAAAACTGACATGGATGCAACAAGCCTTCTGGGACGGAGTACCTATTAAAGCAGACAGATAAATGAGAAAGGATGGAGAGAAGGGGAGGGGAGAGGAGGAGACAGATTCTCCCTCTCTGGATAAATCCAATCAGCCTGTACTCAGGGAGAGCGAGCCACACAGTCCACCTCCAACCCCACCTAACCCAGCAAAACCTGTAAACTAGCTACATACTCCACCCCCTGTACCCAGGGCCGGAGAAACAAGACCCAACATAAAACGTCAGCAGCATCTATAAAAGCCATTCATTGCTGCTCCTAATCAAATGTTTGCAGACTGCATGAAGCCTCTCTCCCTACAAACTCAGTTGTGGGTTGAAGTGCTGTTTATTAAATGGACAGCATCCTTCTTTGATGTACTAGCTACTTCCTCAGTATGCCAGTAGTGGAATTGATTCCTAAACGTGCTTGTGTATGTTCTCACAAATGATGTACACATGTGTATTCATGTTTACCTAACAATCTCAAAGTGTTATATTGGCTGTCTAAACATGATTACTCTCCTTGACAACCCTAAGCCTCAAAACACACAAACATGGTTGATAGATCCCTTCTCAGACCTGAATTGAAGATGCAGTGCATGTGTGCAGTAATAAAGCACATTCTAGGTTAACTAAGTGCCTCCACCTTCTATCATTGACTTCAAACTGCCACTCTGTCTGTCTGTCTGTCAAGCAGAAGACACAGACATTCCCTGAGAGAATTCCCAGCTCAAACCGGTTTTGAGACGGTCTGAAGGATCCTAAAAGGTTTCAGTGCTATAGCCTGTCCCCCACAGCCCAACACAGACAGCAGAGGGAGAAGAGTCCAGAACAGTTCATTGAGATTCTAACGCACGGAGGAAGTATGTGTGGAATTCTGTTTCAGAAACAGTCGCGTTAAAAAACCTTTGAAGCCCGGTGCTCTGAGCTCAAACTGGGTGCTGGAAATATAAATCACTTGGACAGAGATGAGATGAGACGAGATGAGACGAGAGGGTAGAGTAGCTCCACGTCCGAGAGAAAGAGAGAGAGAGAGAGACAGTGTGTGACAGAGGCTGTATTTGCACTGATAAATCACAAACGTGCGGCTGAGATAAAGCAGGTTAGCCATCCAGTCTGTTGCTCTACTGTTATGTATTCAGTCAACAACAGGTAATCAATGCCAAGCAGGATGCAGCTCCAGCATGCTATAGCCTCGGCTAATTGTTTATAGAGTGGTTATCTGCAGGGCTAGTCTCTCTACTGAAATGTTAAACAATGTTCCTCTCATTAACACCGTTCTGGTTCACCTGTATTATAAAAAACTCATACTAATTCACATACAAGGAACAACCAAATAAGGGAAGTAAACAAGAAAATAAGAATCGAGCTCTCCGAGAATTGAGAATCTGAGACTAGTCCTAGACAAAAAATGTTGTTCGATGGAGATTCAGTAAAGTGCTTCTTAGTCCAGGAAACCACCCTATGAATGTGTTAATCAGACGTACCCCTCAATACTCGTGGTACCTTTCTCTCCTCCCTCTGCTGTTTGATTTATGACGCTAATATCCAACATGCTTATCTGGTTGAGGTGGTTCTTCTCCTGCATACTGGGGCTCTACCATAAAAACACAAATCTACCCACAACCACGTTTCACCGGACGACAGTGTCACAGAGAGAGTCAGTCGGACTGCATGAAATCCCTGATCTACCCACAACCACGTTTCACCGGACGACAGTGTCACAGAGAGAGTCAGTCGGACTGCATGAAATCCCTGATCTACCCACAACCACGTTTCACCGGACGACAGTGTCACAGAGAGAGTCAGTCGGACTGCATGAAATCCCTGATCTACCCACAACCACGTTTCACCGGACGACAGTGTCACAGAGAGAGTCAGTCGGACTGCATGAAATCCCTGATCTACCCACAACCACGTTTCACCGGACGACAGTGTCACAGAGAGAGTCAGTCGGACTGCATGAAATCCCTGATCTTCAAATAACTTTGCATCCCTATTAACCACTCTCTTGCTCCTCTGTAGTTTGTCAGACAGTAACAGAAAACCCTCAACCTATTGGTAAGAGCTACTCTGTCTCTCTCTCTCTTCTCTCTCTCTCTCCTTTATTCCCCAAACATCCATCAGCGGAAGATATATATGTGTTGCCATTCAAGACGAAATGGATAAAGATAATAAAAAGGAAAGTTGACATGATGAGATCAGATCTTAATGTATGTTCAATAATGGTCCTACTGATGATATTGTGTGTGCAGCAACAGCAAAAGCAAATCCCATTTAAGGTCTACAGTCTTTATTTTACAGCCCTCAAAAAATCGGGAACCCCTCTGAAATACTCTATATGGACAGTGAGATTGTAGGAGCGGACACACAGCGGTTTTAGATAGCCACCATGTTGATTCTCTCTCAGGCCACTGACACACCAACACACCCACTCTCTATCTCTCTCTCTCTCCCTCTCGCTTGTCATTTTAGAAAACCTCCCTTCCCATCCCCCATGCTTGCTACCCTGCTTCCCTGTCCTCACACACGTCCACAAATGGTAGAGCCCACAGCCGCTTCTCCCCAACCCCATTTAAGAAAAACAGGGTCCGTATACAGTGCCTTCAAACCTCTTGACTTTCTCCACATTTTGTTGTGTTACAGCCTGATTGTAATTTAGATTTTTTTAGTCACTGGCCTACACCCAATATCCCACAATGTTAAAGTGGAATTATGTTTTTAGATTTAAAAAAATGAATGAATTAATAATGAATAGCTGAAATGTTTTGAGTGAATAAATGTTACACCCCTTTTTTATGGCAAGTTTAAATAAGTTTAGTCCAAAAAATGTGCTTAACAAGTCACATAATAAGTTGCGTGGACTCACTCTGTGTGCAATAATAGTGTTTAACATGATTTTTGAATGACTACCCTATCTCTGTACCCCAGACATACAATTATCTGTAAGGTCCCTCAGTCAAGCAGTGAATTTCAAACACAGATACAACCACAAAGACCAGGGAGGTTTTCCAATGCCTCGCAAAGAAGGGCACCTATTGGTAAATGGGTAAAAAAATGGCAGACATTGAATATCCTTTGTGCCTGGTGTAGTTATTAATTAGACTTTGGATGTGTATCAACACACCCAGTCACTACAAAGATAGTTGCCGGAGAGGAAGGAAACCACTCAGGGATTTCACCATGAGGCCACTGGTAACTTTTAAAAAGTTGCAGAGTTTAATGGCTGTGATAGGAGAAAACTGAGGATGGATCAACAACATTGTAGTTACTCACATCCTGTTTGCAACAAGACACTAAAGTAATATTGCAAAAAAAATGGCAAAGAATTCACTTTTTGTCTTGAATACAAAATGTTTTGTTTGGGGCAAATCCAATACAACTCATTGCTGAGTATCAGTCTCCATATTTTCAAGCACAATGGAGGCTGCATCATGTTATGGGTATGCTAGTATTCATTAAGGACTGGGGAGTTCTTCAGGATAAAAAATAAACAGAATGGAGCTAAGCACAGGCAAAATCCTATTGGAAAACTGCTTTCTACCAGACACTGGGAGATGAATTCACCTTTCAGCAGGACAATAACCTAAAACACAACGCCAAATCTGAAAATGGTTGTCTAGCAATGCTCAACAACCAATTTGACAGAGTTCCACAATGCAGGTGTGGAAAGTTCTTAGAGACTTACCCAGAAAGACTCACAGCTGTAATCGTTTCCAAAAGGGCTTCGACAAAGTATTGACTCAGGGGTGTGAAAACTTATGTAAATGAGATATTTCTGTATTTCATTTTCAAGAAAATTGCTAAAATGACTAAAACCATGTTTTCCATTCATCATTATGGGGTATTGTGTGTAGATGGGTGAGATATATATATATTTTTAAATCAATGTTGAATTCAGTCGGGTAACACAAGATGTGGAATAGGTCAAGGAGCATTTCTGAAAGCACTGTATTTGCAGGGCCGACCCTAGCCTTTTGGGACCCCTAAGCTACATTTTGTTTATAACTAATTTCATGCAATTCTACTCATTTTGCCATGGAGCGGAGAGAAAAACGTACAATTTTACAGCTAATTTCCTACAATTCTACACTTTTTGACATAGGGTGGAGAGACATTTTTGCAGTTTTAAAGCTAATTTCCTGCAATTCTATGTTAGTATGATATCTGAGTGAGAGTGACTATTAAAATCAATGGGGGGTTCCTGGAGGTCAGGGCAGTAATTTGACCATGATTACTACAAGTTTAGATAGACAAATTTACAATGTAAAAAATATTAGCTGACATGGGCTTATTGAGTGACTGTCAGGCTCTGACATAGCAAGAGAAAAACTGATGTTGCACAACCAAATTTCACCTTGTTAATTCTAACTCTTAACAGACTCTCTCTCTCTCTCTCTCTCTCTCTCTCTCTCTCTCTCTCTCTCTCTCTCTCTCCCTGCCCTCTGCTTTGACCACATGGACAACAGCTATGAGATTTGTTAGCACACACACTCACAACACTAAATACATAAAAGCTCACAATGAAATACTGTTATGTAACTGAAAAATTGTTAATATAATGTTACTACACAGTTGTTGGAGCAACTCAATGATGTTGTGGTGTGTTTTACGATACGTACGCTGTACATTACTAATGGATTGCTAACGATGAAGGTAGTTTGTGTTATTTCTCAAGTATGGTCATTTACTAATTAGCCACCATGGTGTGAACTGTGAAAGACGGTGAGTCTCATTGTTCAGGTTGAATTCTGCTGCCTCAGAACCCTTGTGAAGTGTGTGGGTGTGTGTGAGTGCGTGAGTGTGTGTGTGTGCCTCTTAATTGGGCACTTAATGGTAGCGAAGGTCTCCATAATGAGCTGGTGAACCCAGGGAGAGGGAGGCCTGGTTGTGCTGAGCTGGGCTAGGGACCCCAACCCTCTACCCCATCTCTGGACATACACACACGTGTATGCATGCAAGAACACAATATAAACACATATGCACGTAAGCACTCATTTAAGACTGCGCGCACACACACACACACACACACACACACACACACACACACACACACACACACACACACACACACACACACACACACACACACACACACACACACATACACACACTGCGCTGGGGGCTAAATAGAGCCCATTCACACCCCTCACTAATGATCCCAGCCTCTCATTCACACAGAAACTTCAGCGGGCTCTGTGTTTATTCAAGGGTGTCCTGGGGCCCTTCACTGCACCATCCAATACACCACCCATAACACTACTCTCTATGCTGGTCCAACCTGGACTCGAACAGATATATGCTGGAGCCATGCTCCATTCTTGGTCCTCTCACTATACTGGATGCCAGTAGAAACGTGTGCTTTTCCTGTGCTTTCCATTTTCAAAACGTGCCTTTCTTTCAAACTTATAATGTCGTTTGGACCAGTTTGACTCGCTTTATAGGGTGACCGACCTGGGGAGCAGTGAGTAAGAGGAGTGCTAGGCAGATACACGTGGGAGCCATGCTCCAACCCCTCCCTGCCTCTCCTTATTTCAAACAGCTCCATGACTCAAGTCAGCCCGGCTTTCATGGGTCAAGTTGTTCTTAGAGAGGGAGAGAAAACAAGAGAGAGAGTGTGTGCGAGAGAGGGAGAGAGAGAGAGCGAACGAGAGAACAAAATGAGAAAACGAGAGAGTAAAGAGAGAGAGAGTGGGGTCACAGAAAGGAGAGCTATAAAAATCTGCCGGATCTGAGTAGCTGCTCTAATCTACTCCGAGTCAGGCCAGGCAGGCATATGTGCGTCGGTGGGTTGAAAAGAAAAGGTATCCCTTCACCAACAGCAGTGGGGGCTCCCAGCAACAAGAGTTAGGGCACTCCTGGGTTGCCGGCCTGGGACTGATTTAGGAGCCTGTTTGAAGTGCAGATTACAGATTCTTTGCACCAAATCCCTCCAGGAGTATTTATGGCCCCTGGAATCTCTCTCAGGTTTCCTTCAGGTCCGGCCCTAGCTGCCACGCCCAGCTTGGGGTCTCCTGGACAGGGGAGAGAGAGCCACGAGCCAGGGGTTAGGGACCAAGGCCGGACGGACTAACACAGAGGCGATGTGAGGGAAAAGAGAAGGTGAATAAAAGATCTATTCTCTATCTGGAGAGAGTGCATTTGTGCAGTGTGTGTGTGTGTGTGTGTGTGTGTGTGTGTGTGTGTGTGTGTGTGTATGTGTGTGTGTGTGTGTGTGTGTGTGTGTGTGTGTGTGTGTGTGTGTGTGTGTGTGTGTGTGTGTGTGTGTGTGTGTGTGTGTGTGTGTGTGTGCCATGCATGTGTGTTTATCTAGATCTAAGAAAGCTCTCTATGGGCACAAAGAGTAGCACAGAGTGTGTGTGTGACTATAGGTGTGTGTGTGAATGCTATGCTAAACAGACTGGGCTGAAATGCCAGTGCTAGGAGTCAGAAGTAACGTTAAAAAGTAGGAATGTTCCTTCTGTCTTCTCCACCAAGAAAACACCGACACATAGGCGAGATTGTTCACATGTACGCAACATACATTAAGCCTCCTCTTCACGTGATCTGTGTCCTGAAGAATCATGAAGAAACTGTCAATAAAATAATAGAGAAAGAGAGAGAGAGAGAGAGATAGGGGGAGGGAGGGAGGGAGGGAGGGAGGGAGGGAGGGAGAAACCACACACAACCACGACAGAGCTTCTCTTCTAATGAATGGCCTGAAACTCTACAGTCACACTACAAGAAAACCTGTATTGTGTGTGTAGAGGCAGAGCCAGCCGAGACCATTTAAGACAAACGCCCAATATTTGGTGTGTTGAATGAGTCCAGTAAAAGAAAGCAGTGTCCCGTAGTCAAGAGGAATTCGAAGGCATTCAAAATACTCCACCAGTAGTTTGTGACATTCTTGGATCTACATGTTCTGAGGAGAGCAGAGGAGAGCGTTGATTGGTCAGTCAGTGTGGTCTGCCTGGTTACAAGGACCGGATGGAACTCAGTTAATAACAGTTCTGACATCAGTAAGAACATGATCTACCAACTGAATTACCACATGTCATAAAATAAGATTATACATAAGATATTCTATTAAGTCAGTTAGGGGCAGCAACTGCAAAACATTTTTTTTTCTTCATATAACAATAAGGTCAGACCTTTATTAGTGATCTGGCAACATTTCTGACTTCTGGTAACGTCAGGACATCTGTTGTCTCAGCCACTGTCTGTCACCAAGGGAGTACCCCAAGGCTCGATCCTAGACCCCACGCTCTTCTCAATTTACATCAACAACATAGCTCAGGCAGTAGGAAGCGCTCTCATCCATTTATATGCAGATGATAGTCTTATACTCAGCTGGTCCCTCCCAAGATTTTGTGTTAAATGCTTTACAACAAAGCATTCTTAGTGTCCAACAAGCATTCTCTGCCCTTAACCCTGTTCTGAACACCTCCAAAACAAAAGTCATATGGTTCGGTAAGAAAAATGCCCCTCTCCCCATCGGTGTGACTCCTATCTCTGAGGGTTTAGAGCTTGAGGTAGTCACCTCATACAAGTACTTGGGAGTATGGCTAGATGGTACACTGTCCTTCTCTCAGCACATATCCAAGCTGGAACACTCCTCTTTCACCCCAGCTGCCGAACTAACCTTGATTCAGATGACTATCCTACCCATGCTAGATTTCGGAGACGTAATATATAGATCGGCAGGTAAGGGTGCCTCTTGAGCGGCTAGACGTTCTTTACCATTCGGCCATCAGATTTGCCACCAATGCTCCTTATAGGACACATCACTGCACTCTATACTCCTCTGTAAACTGGTCATCTCTGTATACCCAGCGCAAGACCCACTGGTTGATGCTTATTTATAAAACCTTCTTAGGCCTCACTCCCCCTATCTGAGATTCCTACTGCAACCTTCATCCTCCACATACAACACCCTTTCTGTCAGTCACATTCTGTTAAATAGCTAGCAGACAATTACATTTAAAGAAAGAACAAGAAACTGAATTTCACAACAAATACTTTAGTTTCTCTAATTGCAAAGTTTGTCCAGGTTACATTCCTATCAGCACACTCCCACAAACACCACAATAAATACTACGACTCCTCAACATACTCCAGATTGCTAGAAAAAGGATTTATTCCGAGCTATTATGAAGTAATACTTTTTAAATTGGCCATTTTGTTCGATTTCGACCTCTTTTCTTGTAACTGTCATGCCAATAAAGCTCCTTTGAATCGAGTTAAAGAGCAGGGAGAAAAGGAGCTCTTGAAATGCAGAGAGAAGCAGCAGCCCCATGCTGGCAGCCAAACAATGCTTTTGTGGAGAGACAGAGGCAGAGAGGCGGAAGAGTAGAGAGGGAGAGAGAGAGGGAGAGCGGTAGAGAGGAGGAGAGGCAGAGAGGCAGAGAGGAAGAGAAAGAGAGAGACTATTTGCACATCGTTATAACACTGTACATGGCCATAATATGACATCTGAAATGTCTCTATTCCTTTGACACTTTTATGAGTGTCATGTTTACTGTTCATTTTTGATTGTTGATTTCACTATTGTTTATCTATTTCACTTGCTTTGGCAATACAAACATATGTTTCCCATGCCAATAAAGCCATTTGAATTGAATTGAGAGGCAGAGATGTAAAGGGGAAGGGAAACAGAGAGTGAGAGAGCAGAGGCAGAGAGAGAGAGAGAAAGAAAGAGAGAGGGAGAGAAATAGAGAGGGAGAGATTTAGGAAAGCTTTGACTATGTACATACTCAGTGAGCATAGCTTTGCTATAGAGAGAGGCCGCCGTAGGCAGACCTGGCTCTCGAGAGAAGACAGGTTATGTGCCCACTGCCCACAAAATGAGGTGGAAACTGAGCTGCACTTTCCTAACCTCCTGCCAAATGGACACGTCAGTCATCAGGTCCGCGTTAAAGGGAAAGAGAGGGAGGGGAAGAGAGAGAGGGAGAGGGGGAGGCAGCAGTGACCACTGTGGTAGCCTAAACTCTGAACCAGAGGAGGACTGACTGAGGTTTGTGAAATGACACTGTCAGAACCATAGGGTTTCTGCTGCTCAAGCCATCCCCACTCCAACCTCTTCTCTCTCGTACTCTTTCCTTTCCTTATTCTCCTCCTTGTGATGGAACGTTAAGACATGGCCAATGTCCGACCGTGGCCAGGAAAGTAACACTGAGTGCATTCAGAGTGCACTAGAAGGTACAGGCAGCTGCTGGAGCCAACAAACTCAAACCCTTCCATAACTAGCTACAGTACAGTACAGTGGATTCCTCTTCTGTTTACAATTACTGTACAGAGTGAACACTACACCTAGATTGTCTGAGAACACCTGAGAATTCAAAGTCTGCTCAGGTGGGAATGTAGTGTACTTACTACTGATATGTATCACGAAAAGCAGTGTATTCTGCTTTTCGTGTGTGTGTGTGTGTGTGTGTGTGTGTGTGTGTGTGTGTGTGTGTGTGTGTGTGTGTGTGTGTGTGTGTGTGTGTGTGTGTGTGTGTGTGTGTGTGTGTGTGTGTGTGTGTGCACAATGTCTGTACTTACTACAATATAGGCGATAAGTGTAGGGTACTTACTATAGGGAACAATAGGACTCAGCATTCTGCGGAGCTGGTCTCAGTTAGGAGGAGAGTGGGACTGTGAGAGAATAGCAGGAGCCAGGTCGAGGTTAGCGTCTGTCCGCCTGTAGTCCATCACTGGGGTTTGCTGCTGGTACTGACACTACTACACTCAGCCCTGGAGAAGGAGAGGAGAGACAGTTACAGACCAGTTACAGCTGCACAATGTCTCTGTACGAACATGCACACGCACACACAAATGTACGCAAGCAAGCACGAGACCAATTAAAAATCTAAACACACAACATAAGTTGAAACAATTCTTCACAAGCAAAAGAAAAAACTAGCAGCCTACAAGTCGAAGAAAAACCCAAACACACGCACGTGCACACTCACACAGGCTGTCTCCCAAATTGAGGCACGCACACACGCACACACACACACACACACACACACACACACACACACACACACACACACACACACACACACACACACACACACACAAGGTATTCATTAGACAGAGACAGGCAGGAAGGGAAACAGAGCATTAAGCTGATTGTGAGGCTGTGGCCATAGCTTTAATGAGGGATTTCTTAATCTGACTGCCTCACAGAAAGACCCAGAATACCACTCCTCTCTGTGCATTAACTGAGAACAGTTGAGGCTGAGATGCACACAACTGCTCTGTTGCTCTGTAGGTTAGCTAGGGCTGTAAAGATTGCATTCCAATGAGCCTGAACACATTTATGGCAGTAGAATTAGTCCAAATGACGAGAAACAATGGTTCCTACAACAACGTTTGACTGACAGCACACGTTCGATTTTAACTGACTTGTTTTACAGATTTTAGATATACTTTTGATACAAAATGAAAGACAACTCACAATGCTGCTATGTTCTAAGAGTACTCAAAAATACAATCCCCCAAATGTATAAAACACATAAAACATTTGAAGAAAGACATTTTAATTTGTTGGTTTCCAAGGACAAATAAAACAAATATTTCATTTTTGAAGGTTGGAGATAATAAATGTCAAGCATTTCTAGGGAAATAATGTAACCAGAAGAATTGTATTTTAATCCTGTAATTTCTATCTTTATTGTTCCAATATGACTTTAGCTTCTCTAACAGCCCCAGGACAATATCAGGTCACAGAGAATTAAACAGATAATACAGAGCCTTTAGAAAGTATTCACACCGCTTGACTTTTTCCACTTTTTTGTTGTGTTACAGCCTGAATTTAAAATGGATTAAATGTAGGTTTTGTGTCACTAATCTACACACAATACCCCCATAATGCCAAAGAGGAATTTTGTTTGTAATTATTTTTGGAAATGAATAAAAAATAAAAAAGCTGAAATGTCTTGAGTCAATAAGTATTCAACCTCTGTTATGACAAATAAGTTCAGGAGTAAAAATGTGCTTAATAAATCACATAATAAGTTGCATGGACTCATTCTGTGTTCATTAATAGTCGTTAACATGATTTTTAAATGACTACCTCATCTCTGTACCCCCCACACACAATTATCTGTAAGGTTCCTCAATCGAGTAGTTAACTTCAAGCACACATTCAACCACAAAGACCAGGGAGGTTTTTCAACGCCTCACAAAGAAGAACACTTATTGGTAGATGTGTAAAAATTCAAAAAGCAGATGCTGAATAACCCTTTGAGGATGGTGCAGTTATTAATTAGGCTGTGGAGGATCAATCAATACACCCAGTCACTACAAAGATGCAGGCATCCTTCCTAACTCAGTTGCCGGAGAGGAAGGAAACTGCTCAGGGATTTCACCATGAGGCCATTGTGACCTAAAACACAAGGCCAAATGGTTGTGACCTAAAACACAAGGCCAAATTTACACTGGAGCTGCTTACCAAGACGACATTGAATGTTCCTGAGTGGCGTTGTTACAGTTTTGACTTAAATCGGCATGAATATCTAGGCCAAGGCTGTCTAGCAATAGAGCCCCATACTGGAGGTGCCATAATACCCATAAAACCTAGTGGTCAAACAGGGAAATGGTTCCAATCGTTTTTCCACCATTCATTTTTCCCATAGGGAATTTTAGAAACACTTAAAATAAGGGCTGTGTTTCTTGTAGGCTTACTCTGGTATGACATTTAGATAACCATGTAAATCTCTCTCGGACAAGGTGACTTTAATCAATATATTAGGCTCTATTTACTCTCAGATTCTAAAATGCTAATTAGCATCAAAGTAGACATCAAGCAAGACTACAAATCCCTGCAAGCTCCTGCATGTCATCTCTAGCTGACACCTTTACTAACAGGTATTGTGTCAATTTAAAACTTTCACAAGGACAGTTCACAGAATTGCCAATTTATGAATTACTACATTTAGCTAACATTAGATAGTTAATCCAGAGATTCTTACCTTTGCCTCGATTGTCCTTTGTCTTGTCCAGATCATCATGGCATTTGTAGTTCTTTATGACAGCCACATTAGCAGCTAATTATTGTTTCATTTTTGGGGGTAAATACAGGCGAACATATTGATAAAAGTAATCTTGTCCTAGAGAGATTTACACTGTTATCAAAACGTCACGCCATGGTAGGCCTACAGACCTTTTTTTAAAGTGTTTCTATAATCCCCTATGTGAAAAATTTATGGTGGAAAAACTATTGGAACCATTTCCTTGTTTGACCACTAGGTTTTACGGGTATTTTGACTCATACAATGGTGATCAACAACCAACTTGACAGAGCTTGAAGAATTTTTTAAAGAATAACGGGCAACTATTGTACAATCCAGGGTGCAAACTTACCCCAAATTACAGCTGTAATCGATGCCAAAGCTGTTTCGAACATTATTGTATTATTGTATTGTATTATATTGTCTCAGGGGGTTGAAAGCTCATCTAATCAAGATATATTAGTGGTTTATTTTTCATAATTTTTAAAATAAATGTTCAGATTTTTCTTCCACTTTTACATGACAGAGTATTTTGTCTGGATAGCGGAACAAAAATTACAATTCAATCCCACTTTGTAACACAACAAAATGTCAAAAAGTCAAGGAGTGTGAATACTTTCTGAAGGCACTGCACATAATCACGCCAAACATACTATGTCAGGTCTCAAACATTGCACATATTTGAAGGACTTGGATCTCAAAACCTAATGCATACATTCCACAGACTATTTCAAAGCAGCTAGAAGATACTAGGCTAAATATTGAAAAATGTCTGTTGACAGTCAGAATTAACATATGCAATTTTCTATTACAGTCATGATCAAATAAAAAAATGCTAAACCAATTTTTTAACAACTTAAAAATACAACATTCCATGAATATCCCAAATCTGTACAAATGTGGATTTCAGCATGTTTCATGAATGCAATGAAGAGCATGAACCTCTACGTACAGCAGTACAACAATTACCATCCAATCATATGGAAGTGAATATTATGCAATAACCACAATATGGCACAACTATCCCTAACCTACAGGCTACACAAGAGTTCTGCCTTAAGTGGGTTGAACTGATTTCACTTCTCCTGACACACGCATCTCTAAACTAGCTTTATTAATTTCGATTTATTCATTTCGATTTTAATTTCTAAAAGCAGACAATTGCTTTGCACAGTTCTATAAATGGTATTCAATTCTATAAACAGTGCAGGCAATGACAAAGAATTACAGAAAGAGATATAGAGAGATAAGAGAGAGGGCAGAGAAGCACACAGGGGCTAAACAGACGGACAGAAGACCAGGAGGTGTTGAGGTTGGGGGATGTACATAGTGGCCAGTGGCCAAAGACAAGTCAACACTTCCTTCGCTTCACTCATTTACAACTCTAGAGATAGGGCCAAGTCAAACACACAGACAGCAGCCGCCACCTACCACACTACAGTATAAACACAACACAGTGCAGTCACAACACTACAACACACTGAGACAGAGGAGAGAGAAGCTGTTCTTACCTGTTCATGCCAGCATGTACTCTTTCTAGCAGATCTTAATCAGCAGTTAGATAATCCTGTGGAGCAGAGAGCAGAGAGCAGAGCGTGTGTTCACTGCTAGGCTTTTTTTCCACAACTCAACTCAACTCTCACTCTCTCGCTCTTGCTCTCACTCTTTCTTTCTCTCTCTCTCTCTCTCTCTCTCTCTCTCTCTCTCTCTCTCTCTCTCTCTCTCTCTCTCTCTCTCTCTCTCTCTCTCTCTCTCTCTCTCTCTCTCTCTCTCTCTCTCTCTCTCTCGCTCTCCCTCTCTGCCAGTGACAGAGTGCACACACACAATTCCCCTCCCCCATCGCTCCCATCCCCCTCTCCCCTCCCTCCCTCTCTCTCTTTATGTTAAAAGTATTTAAGCAGGGCGAGAGAGAATGAGAGGGGGCAGAGGGGAAAGGGGAGTTGACCAATCATGCTTGAGAGAGAAGGCTTGTATTCTATAGCCTTATCCCATATAGAGAATGAGAGTGAGAGAGGGAAGGATAGAAGAAGAGAAGAGGAGAGGAATGAGGGTTGGAGGGAAATGACCAGATTGAGTTTGGCCCCAGGAGAATTAGCTAGGGGTACACTCTTAGAAAAAAAGGTGCTATCTAGAACTTAAAAGGGTTCTTTGGCTGTCCCCATAGGAGAACCCTTTGAATAACCCTTTTTGGTTCCAGGTAGAACCTTTTTAGTTCCAGGTAGAACCCTTTTGATTCCAAGTAGAACCTTTTTGGGTTTGGAACAAAAAAGGGTTCTCCCTGGAATCAAAAAGGGTTCTCCTATGGGGACAGCCGAAGAACCCCTTTGGAACACTTTTTTTCTAACTGTAGGGGGGTAAGGGGGTATGGATAGGGGTTGAGGGGTCAAGGGGGAAAATTATTACAGATTTAGGTGGAAACACTCTCATTTACCCTCACCCCCTCTGCATTGTGTCCTGAAATTAAATATTTTTTAAAACTTATTACACAAGTATGACAATTCATGTAATTTACTGACAAATCTCCTTTGCGAAGAAAGCAATCTGATTTACCAAGCAAGACCAATCCCAAATCTCTTCAAATGCAAATTTCCAAATTTGTTTTACTGTAGTACCCACACTATATTCCAACTAAGCACAACAGTTGTCGCTATATGTAGAGGACATAATGGACAGAATGTTAGATGGATGTGATGTTGATGACGTAAGCTGTTCCTGTGATCTGGGTTCCATCCCCATGGTCACTGGTCAGGTGATGCTGTCCCAGTTTATTGCTGCTCTTACTGGCAGTGAAGTACAAGAAACGCCAGCACACTGGCATTCTCTCTCTCTCTCTCGCTTTACTGCTCTACCCCTCTCCCTTTCTCTCCTCGCTCTCTGTCTCTCCCCCTCTCCCTCTCTCTCTTAGAGCACCAGCTGTGTGTCTGTTTTTAGTCACACCAAGGGCCACACGCCAGCAGGACTCCTCCTGTTACACACAGAGACTGAACTCCTCTCCTCTCAAACACATACATCCATCCACACCACGTTACTGCACAATGTATCTCCCGCCTTAAGCCTTGCCTTACCTCATCACATGACATTGTGACATCGTGTGTTCATCACATGACATTGTGACATTGTGTGTTCATCACATGACATTGGTCCCCCTGGCCTCATTTATACAGGCCCATTTGTGTTTGACTCCCAACATGAACCTTACAGCCGGTTAAAAGTAGGCTTCCCCTTCAAAGACGTGACCTGAGTTCTATTGAGAGCGGCTGGAGTAGTCAGTTAGCACATCTCAAATTGGAATGTAGGCCAAGAGTCACAATTAATTTTCTGTTTGAAACAAAGTAACCTCACAAAACAACCTACTTACCAAAGCTGTACCATAACATTAGACAGACAATGCATTCAAATGTCCATAGCATACCATTTAGTACGAAGCAATGTATTCTAAGTGGTACGCCAGTGTGGATATTGGAACATAACCTTCTGTTTCTCCACTGGCTGAGCTGATTCCACCTCTATAGAGATAGAAGTTGTGGTTTGGTGGATTGGTGAGGATGTTGAAAACAGAGCATTGCCTCTTCTCTCCTCCTCTATCACTCTATCCCCCCTCTCTCTATCACTCTATCCCCCCTCTCTCTATCTCTCTCCTCCTCTATCACTCTATCCCCCCTCTCTCTATCTCTCTCCTCTTCTATCACTCTATCCCCCTCTCTCTATCTCTCTCCTCCTCTATCACTCTATCCCCCTCTCTCTATCTCTCTCCTCTTCTATCACTCTATCCCCCCTCTCTCTATCTCTCTCCTCCTCTGTCACTCTATCCCCCCTCTCTCTATCTCTCTCCTCCTCTGTCACTCTATCCCCCCTCTCTCTATCTCTCTATCCCCCCTCTCTCTATCTCTCTCCTCCTCTGTCACTCTATCCCCCCTCTCTCTATCTCTCTATCCCCCCTCTCTCTATCTCTCTCCTCTTCTGTCACTCTATCCCCCCTCTCTCTATCTCTCTCCTCCTCTATCACTCTCCTCTTCTATCTCTCTCCTCTTCTATCACTCTCCTCTTCTATCACTCTCTCCTCCTCTATCACTCTCTCCTCTTCTATCACTCTCTCCTCTTCTATCACTCTCTCCTCCTCTATCACTCTCTCCTCCTCTATCACTCTCTCCTCTATCACTCTCTCCTCTTCTATCACTCTCTCCTCCCTCTCTCTATCACTCTCTCCTCCTCTATCACTCTCTCCTCCTCTCTCTATCTCTCTCCTCTTCTATCACTCTATCCTCTTCTATCACTCTCCTCTTCTATCACTCTATCCCCCCTCTCTCTATCTCTCTCCTCTATCACTCTACCCCCACTCTCTCTATCTCTCTCCTCTTCTATCACTCTATCCCCCCTCTCTCCATCTCTCTCCTCTTCTGTCACTCTACCCCCCCTCTCTCTATCTCTCTCCTCCTCTATCACTCTATCCCCCCTCTCTCTATCTCTCTCCTATTCTGTCACTCTATCCCCCCTCTCTCTATCTCTCTCCTCCTCTATCACTCTATCCCCCCTCTCTCTATCTCTCTCCTCTTCTATCACTCTCTCCTCTTCTATCTCTCTCCTCCTCTATCACTCTCCTCTTCTATCTCTCTCATCTTCTATCACTCTCTCCTCCTCTATCACTCTCTCCTCTTCTATCACTCTCCTCTTCTATCACTCTCCTCTTCTATCACTCTATCCCCCCTCTCTCTATCTCTCTCCTCTTCTGTCACTCTATACTCTTTGCTATCCTTCCATTCTATTGGCTTCACAATGCTGAGGCTGCAGTCTGGACACAGGCAGCATGCTGAGCCCAGCACTACTGGGGCACAAAGGAGGGCTATAGGCTACTTCACAACAGAGACAAGAGAGAGAGAGATGAGAGATGGAGAGAGAGAGACGCCAGTGCAGACAAGCCGGTGTGTGGTTTGAAAAAGGGAGTTTGACAGATGACAGTCCCAAAAAGTCCTCACCTCACAAGTCAGCACGTAACACAATAGTATGAGACTGCTTTGAAGTCCCCAGAGTCGGAAAGCGCTGCTTAAAAGTCAAGACATTATGAAAGGGCAGGGTTAACTTACTGTTACTATCGTGGAAAATTCGAATCAAGTGAGAGAGACTTTGTAATTTCTTCAAACAATCAATATTTATTATCAATTAAGAATTGCAATAATGGAGCTGGTCAACGAACCACCTCAGGTGATTCACTGAGAGCCCAACCTTACAGAGGAATCATGGGTCTTATATAGGTGAGACTAAAAATGCTTAGTCATGGCTGGTTCCACCCCTCCCCGGCAGATCAGTGCTTCATAAGCTACCTTGTTTTCTTCTTATGGCTATGTGTATCGGGTCATAGTGCACAAACAAGTGATAACGTTCCTTTCTGCTGATAGAATTGCTAACAGTGCTCAAGCCAGCCTCTGTTCACCTCATATCTCCACAGCTGTGCCGTTGAAAGATTACGAAAAGAACAGGATGGACCGAAGAACTGTGGTCACTCTCAGAGGCTCTTTGTCTTATGTGCCGCGTGGCCAAGTTCCTCAGAGACAGAAGATGACTTTGTAACAATACAGGTCTATATTGTTCCTCAAGTTTATCTCTGTCCCAAGCCGCCCCATGTCCTTGACCATACGTCTAAACCAGCTGCAGGGAGCTAGAGTGGAAACATCCCTTTACAGAAACACAGCATTGTTAGAACAGAAATGTCTTACTATTGTTAAGCATATAATTGTTAACTATTAATATTAAACAAATCAGGTAAATACATAATTTTTCTCACACATTCCCCTCTCAAGAAACTAAGTTTATTTCATACAAATGTAAGGGTACAAGCATTACAAAATATATTTAATAACTTCTTAGAGCTAGGGCCCTTTTTTCTCCACTTCCTGTCTGAATGACTTGCCCAAAGTAAACTGCCTGTAGCTCAGGCCCTGAAGCCAGGATATGCATATGATTGATACCATTGGAAAGAAAACACTTTGAAGTTTGTAGAAATGTTAAAATAATGTAGGAGAATATAAATTAATAGATATGGTAGGAGAAAATCCAAAGAAAAACCAACCAGATTTTTTGGGGGAGAGACCATCCTCCTAGAAATTCAAGAGAAGGGTCATATTGAAAATTAGCTCCCTGGATGCAATTCCTATGGCTTCCACAGGGTGTCAGCAGTCTACGTTCAAGGTTTCAGGCTTGTAACTTCAAACACGAATAAGAAATATCAGTTTTAGTAGAAGGACACAGTCTTGGAAATTTGTGTTTGCATGCCCCATGAAGACATTACTCACCTGTTAAAATCAGTTTCCTATTGAACATACTTCTTTCCGTAAGAAATATTATAGTTTGATTACATTTTAGGGTATCTGAGGAGCAAATTGAAATGTATTTTGACTTGTTGAAACAAAGTTTTGGGGTAGATTTTCGGATTCCTTTCTCTGCAAGTTGAACGAGTGGATTACTCAAATCGATGGCGTCAACTAAACTGACTTTTTGAGATATAAAGAATGATTTTATCTAACAAAACGACACTACATGTTATAGCTGGGACCCTTTGGAGGACAAATCAGAGGAAGATTTTCAAAAAGAAAGTGAATATTTAATCGTTATTTGTGAATGTATGAAACCTGTTGTCACGTTCCTGACCTGTTTCTCTTGTTTTTGTATGTGTTTAGTTGGTCAGGGCGTGAGTTGGGGTGGGCATTCTATGTTATGTGTTTCTATGTTTAGGTTCATTGTCATTTAGCCTGATATGGTTCTCAATCAAGGACAGGTGTTTTACGTTTCCTCTGATTGAGAACCATATTAAGGTAGGTTGTTCACACTGTTTGTTTGTGGGTGGTTGTCTTCCGTGTCTGTGTCTGTGCACCACAGGGGACTGTTTCGTTTGTTCGTTCGTTTGTGTAGTCTGTACCTGTTCATGCGTTCTTCGTGTATATGTAAGTTCTCTAGTTCAGGTCTGTCTACGTTCGTTTATTTGTTTTGTAGTTTGTTGAAGTATTTTCGTGTTTCGTCTTTACTTTAATAAATATCATTATGTCATATCACAACGCTGCGCTTTGGTCCAATCCCTACTCCTCCTCTTCGGACGAAGAGGAGGAGAACAACCGTTACAGAACCACCCACCTAACAAGGATCAAGCAGCGTGAGTGGAACCAGCAGCAGCGGCCAAAAAACCAG
This sequence comes from Salvelinus namaycush, assembly GCF_016432855.1. NCBI lineage: Eukaryota > Metazoa > Chordata > Actinopteri > Salmoniformes > Salmonidae > Salvelinus > Salvelinus namaycush. The sequence continues at coordinate 12,260,417 of NC_052322.1, forward strand.
GACTCGTGGACTTGGGAGGAAATATTGAACGGAGAAGGACCCTGGGCTAAGGTGGGAGAGAATCGCCGCTCTCGGGAGGCGATGGAGTCAGCGAAAGCCCAGGATCGGTGGTATGAGGAGGCAGCAAGGAGACGTGGCTGGAAACCCGAAAGTAAACCCCAAAAATTTCTTGGGGGGGGGCTAAAAGGGAGAGTGGCGAAGTCAGGTGGGAAACCTGCGCCTACTCCCTGTACTTACCGTGGAGAGCGAGAGTACGGGCAGACACCGTGTTACGCAGTAGAGCGCATGGTGTCTCCTGTACGTGTGCATAGCCCGGTGCGGTACATACCAGCTCCTCGTATCGGCCGGGCTAGATTGAGCATTGAGCCAAGTGCCATGAAGCCGGCTCTACATATCTGGCCTCCAGTACGTCTCCTCGGGCCGGCTTACATGGCACCAGCCTTACGCATGGTGTCCCCGGTTCGCCTACATAGCCCGGTGCGGGTTATTCCACCTCCCCACACGGGTCGGGCGACAGGGAGCATACAACCAGGTAAGGTTGGGCAGGCTCAGTGCTCAAGGGAGCCAGTACGCCTGCACGGTCCGGTATTTCCGGCGCCACCTCCCCGCTCCAGGCCAGTACCACCAGTGCCTACACCACGCACCAGGCTTCCAGTGCATTTCCAGAGCCCTGTTCCTCCTCCACACACTCTTCCTGTGGTGCGTGTCTCCAGTCCAGTGCCTCCAGTTCCGGCACCACGCATCAAGCCTCCTGTGTGTCTCCAGAGTCCTGTACGCACTGTTCCTTCTCCCCGTACTCGCCCTGATGTGCGTGCCCTCAGCCCGGTACCACCAGTGCCGGTACCACGCACCAGGCCTATAGTACGCCTTGAGAGTCCAGTGTGCCCTGTTGCTGCTCCCCGCACTAGCCTGAAGGTGCGTGTCCTTAGCCCGGTACCTCCAGTTCCGGCACCACGCACCAGGCCTACAGTGCGTCTCAGCCGGCCAGAGTCTGCCGTCTGCCCAGCGGTGCCTGAACTGCCCGTCTGCCCAGCGGCGCCTGAACTGCCCGTCTGCCCAACGCCGTCTGAACTGCCCGTCTGCCCAACGCCGTCTGAACTGCCCGTCTGCCCAACGCCGTCTGAACTGTCCGTCTGCCAAGTGCCGCATGAACTGCCCGTCTGCCATGAGCCTTCAAAGCCGCCCGTCTGCCATGAGCCTGCAAAGCCGCCCGTCTGCCATGAGCCTTCAGAGCCATCCGCCAGACAGGAGCCGCTAGAGCCTTCCGCCAGACAGGAGCCGCTAGAGCCTTCCGCCAGACAGGAGCAGCCAACGCCTTCCGCCAGACAGGATCAGCCAGAGCCTTCCGCCAGACAGGATCAGCCAGAGCCTTCCGCCAGACAGGATCAGCCAGAGCCGTCCGCCAGCCAGGATCAGCCAGAGCCGTCCGCCAGCCATGACCAGCCAGAGCCGTCAGCCAGCCATGACCAGCCAGAGCCGTCAGCCAGCCATGACCAGCCAGAGCCGTCAGCCAGCCATGACCAGCCAGAGCCGTCAGCCAGCCATGACCAGCCAGAGCCGTCAGCCAGCCATGACCAGCCAGAGCCGTCAGCCAGCCATGACCAGCCAGAGCCGTCAGCCAGCCATGACCAGCCAGAGCCGTCAGCCAGTCCGGAGCTGCCCCTCAGTCCGGAGCTGCCCCTCAGTCCGGAGTTGCCCCTCAATCCGGTGTTGCCCCTCAATCCGGTGTTGCCCCTCAATCCGGTGTTGCCCCTCATTCCGGTGTTGCCCCTCATTCCGGTATTGCCCCTTAGTCCGGTGCTGCCCCTTAATACAGTGGGGTTAATTTGGAGGGTGGTCATTGGGAGGAGGCTACAAAAGCGGGGATTGACTATGGTGGGATGGGGACCACGCCCAGAGCCTGAGCCGCCACCGTGGACAGATGCCCACCCAGACCCTCCCCTAGACTTTTGGTGGTGCGTCCGGAGTTCGCACCTTGAGGGGGGGGTTGTGTCACGTTCCTGACCTGTTTCTCTTGTTTTTGTATGTGTTTAGTTGGTCAGGGCGTGAGTTGGGGTGGGCATTCTATGTTATGTGTTTCTATTGTCATTTAGCCTGATATGGTTCTCAATCAGGGACAGGTGTTTTACGTTTCCTCTGATTGAGAACCATATTAAGGTAGGTTGTTCACACTGTTTGTTTGTGGGTGGTTGTCTTCCGTGTCTGTGTCTGTGCACCACACGGGACTGTTTCGTTTGTTCGTTCGTTTGTGTAGTCTGTACCTGTTCATGCGTTCTTCGTGTATATGTAAGTTCTCTAGTTCAGGTCTGTCTACGTTCGTTTATTTGTTTTGTAGTTTGTTGAAGTATTTTCGTGTTTCGTCTTTACTTTAATAAATATCATTATGTCATATCACAACGCTGCGCTTTGGTCCAATCCCTACTCCTCCTCTTCGGACGAAGAGGAGGAGAACAACCGTTACACCTGTGCTGGTGGAAAAATATTTTGTTGAGGGGCGCCGTCCTCAAACAAAAGCATGGCATGTTTTCGCTGTAATAGCTACTGTAACTCGGACAGTGCAGTTAGATTAACAATAATTTAAGCTTTCAGCCGATATAAGACACTTATATATACATAAATATTTAAAATCCATAATACATATGATCATTTATTTGAATTGCGCGCCCTCCAGTTTCACCGGAAGTTGTCCCGCTAGCGGGACCCCTAGCCCTGTTAAACAAACAAAATACATCCTTCTGGTGCCTGACATTTCATCCATGGTAAACAACCTTCCTTTGGGTTGCTGAGTTTAATACCTTCTTTATCAAAACACAGTCAATCTGGAAAATAATAAAACCCATAAAATGAACATCACACACAATCTTCATTACAGCAAATGGGACAGTCATCCCGCTGACAATGAGCGCAGTTGTAGGGGTCAGCGTGATGGAAATGTCCATCTCATTCAGAACCCTTCCTACACCAGTGACAGAGACCCCTCTTTGGGCACTTTGTACACACAGTGTGGAACATGAGCTCTACATCTGGGTCCTTATGCTCAGGATTGGGGTCCTCATCATCAGAGATGTAGTCAGGAATAGTTCAGGGAAATCATTCAGTTTCCAAATCATAATTAAAACCCAATTAATTATCCAACCCAAATTTAGAATGACATTGCTCAGTGATTCACATTGGTTCTATCACTCAAAGTTAAAACCCTCAACTTCGCACACATCGGTACTAGCAGAATGTACATTCACATTAACATACAGTATAATTATCCATAATTCTAGCATTAACTTTCTTATCACGGTGATAATTACAGGTCAGTCTCTCAAAGCATTCTTAGTCTAAATTACTATACATTTCACAGTGTGTAGACCTCTACAATCAACTTGATACCCCAATACAGGCACAGTTGATCCCCCGCAACCCCTCCGGCATTCAATCTTCTGGCGTCTCTTAATTTTCTTCTTCAGATAGCTTTAAAGTTCGTCTTCCCAATGGCACACATGTTCAAAGTGCATGGCCCTTGATAATGTCTCTCACCTGAGCCGCCACTGTCCTTTACAGTCCATTGTGTCTTGTCCATTTGCTGGCTCGGACTCAGGTCTCATGGTATAGGTGGTGAAGGACCATACTGAATTTCATTTTCGCCATTACTTCAGCCGGTTAGAGGGGATTTAGGTTCACACTGTTCACCAAATTTTCCCTTTCATGCATCTAGATACCATCTGTGGTCACCTTCGGCATAACCTCGAGAGAGGACAGATCAGAACAACAGTTTAGTTTTCTGATCCAAGAAATCCATACAAATGATTCACTGTATGACAAATTATTACTTTAACAATATTCTTAATACAAATTTCTAAGACACATGTCAAAGAGAATAACAACACATAGTTGAAATCATATTTATTTTTTAATTGGCTTATACTCCCCCATCATTTCGACAACCTCACTGCAGAGTTACAGGGCCAGCAGACCCAATCTAGTGAGATTTATATTAAAGCAATACAGAAACAGAACAAACAAAACAAACAGCCATAAACTTCTGCATATATCCTTTAATACACTTCTTCCTTTTACAGGCAGGCATGTGAACAAAACAATCTGCATATTTAACCAACAAGCCTCAGGGGACTGGTAATCCCCCCTGTTGACACATGACTCACATTGTGATTAATGTGTAAAAAAAACACTGCTGGTTAAATAAAAATAATAAAAATAACAAATCGAATTAGAATTACTACCGTTAATAACTCCATAAATAAATAATTGTATCCCATAAGGTAATAGTAAAATAGACTAGAGACAGGGGACTGTTGATAAAATAAACTCAGCAACAAAAAAAACTTACATTTTTCAGGACCCTGTCTTTCAAAGATAATTTGTAAAAATTCAAATAACTTCACAGATCTTCATTGTAAAGGGTTTAAACACGGTTTCCCATGCTTGTTCAATGAACCATAAACAATTAATGAACATGCACCTGTGGAACGGTCGTTAAGACACTAACAGCTTACAGACGGTAGGCAATTAAGGTCAGAGTTATGAATACTTAGGACACTAAAAAGGCCTTTCTACTGACTCTGAAAAACACCAAAAGAAAGATGCCCAGGGTTCCTGCTCATCTGCTTGAACGTGCCTTAGGCATGCTGCAAGGAGCCATGAGGACTGCAGATATGGTCAGGGCAATAAATTGTAATGTCTGTACTGTGAGACGCCCAAGACAACGCTACAGGGAGACAGGACGGACAGTGGCAGACCACGTGTAACAACACCTGCACAAGATTGGTACATCCGAACATCACACATCAGACATCAGACAGGTACAGGATGGCAACACCAACTTCCCAAGTTACACCAGGAACGCACAATCCCTCCATCAGTGCTCAGACTGTCCGCAATAGGCTGAGAGAGGCTGGACTGAGGGCTTGTAGGCCTGTTGTAAGGCAGGTCCTCACCAGACATCACCGGCAACAACGTCACCACAAACCCACCGTCGCTGGACCAGACAGGACTGGCAAAAAGTGCTCTTTTCTGACGTGTCTCACCAGGGGTGATGGTCGGATTCACGTTTATCATCGAAGGAATGAGCGTTACACCGAGGCCTGTACTCTGGAGCCGGATCGATTTGGAGGTGGAGGGTCCGTCATGGTATGGGGCGGTGTGTCACAGCATCATTGGACTGAGCTTGTTGTCATTGCAGGCAATCTCAACACAATGCGTTACAGGGAAGACATCCTCCTCCCTCATGTGGTATCCTGCAGGCTCATCCTGACATGACCCTCCAGCATGACAATGCCACCAGCCATACTGCTCGTTCTGTGCGTGATTTCCTGCAAGACATGAATATCAGTGTTCTGCCATGGCCAGCGAAGAGCCCGGATCTCAATCCAATTGAGCACGTCTGGGACCTGTTGGATCGGAGGATGAGGGCTAGGGTGAGGGCTAGGGCCTTTCCCCCCAGAAATGTCCGGAACTTGCAGGTGCCTTGGTGGAAGAGTGGGGTAACATCTCACAGCAAGAACTGGCAAATCTGGTGCAGTCCATAAGGAGGAGATGCACTGCAGTACTTAATGCAGCTGGTGGCCACACCAGATACTGACTGTTACTTTTGATTTCGACCCCCCCTTTGTTCAGGGACACTTCTGTTAGTCACATGTCTGTGAAAGTTGTTCAGTTTATGTCTCAATTTTTGAATCTTGTTATGTGCATACAAATATTTTAATATGTTAAGTTTGCTGAAAATAAATGCAGTTGACAGTGAGAGGACATTTCTTTTTTTGCTGAGTTTATAAACTTCTTACTAATCATTAGTGTATACATATTACATTCCACATCTCACCCAATGTGTCTAGGCTCTCTAGTGAGGGTGATCAGGCCCCACCAGAAAGACAGAACCAAGGTCAGAGGTCATTCAACCCCATTAAGTGAGTGTTTCTCTCCCTTTTCTTTCCCTCCGACTCATTATTTGAAAAAATTTCAAAAATGTCATGCATTTTGTATACCAGGTTTACATTGTTTTTTTCTCTCAGTACATCTCTTATCAAAAAAAAATCACGTGTTCAATTAAAACTCTGAAAAGAAAAACTTCCAGAAATTGAATTTGTGTTCCCCTTAAGGTACATCCTCTCTAACCCATGAAAAACCCACTAACACCAAATGAAAAGACCCAACACAATACATCAAACATCGTATTAACACAATAAATATTCATAACAGGTGGGTTTTTTGTGTGTGTGTGCTGGTGTGTGTGTGGTAAAACATAGGACAAAAACAAACAAATGGCCTTTACGGACGGAGCTGGGTACCTTTATACTTAATAGAACTACAGAATTGCACTAACTGCTCTCCCAAGGCAACAGCCTCGGGAACATGTTTGTTAAATCTTAATCAGCCCAAACAGTTCAAAACTTGAATTCTTACTTTCCATTTTACTTTCCAATTAACTTCCCATTTCCTTTCTTTCCCACTTTCTTTGTTAATTTCACATACTACATACAGTTGAAGTCGGAAGTTTACATACTCTTAGGTTGGAGTCATTAAAACTCTTTTTTCAACCACTCCACAAATTTCTTGTTAACAAACTATAGTTTTGGCAACTTAGTGCCTCTACTTAGTGCATGACACAAGTCATTTTTCCAACAATTGTTGACAGACAAATTATTTCACTTATAATTCACAGTATCACAATTCCAGTGATTCCAATTCCATCGCCATAAAAAAGCCAGACTACGGTTTGCAACTGCACATGGGGACAAAGATCGTACTTTTGGAGAAATGTCCTCTGGTCTGATGAACCAAAAATAGAACTGTTTGGCCATAATGACCATCGTTATGTTTGGAAGAAAAAGGGGGATGCTTGCAAGCCAAAGAACACCATCCCAACCATGTAGCACAGGGGTGGCAGCATCATGTTGTGTGGGTGCTTTGCTGCAGGAGGGACTGGTGCACTTCACAAAATAGATGGCATCATGAGGAAAGAAAATGATGTCGATATATTGAAACAATATCTCAAGACATCAGTCATGAAGTTAAAGCTTGGTCGCAAATGGGTCTTCCAAATGGACAATGACCCCAAGCATACTTCCAAAGTTGTGGCAAAATGGCTTAAGGACAACAAAGTCAAGGTATTGGAGTGGCCATCACAAAGCTCTGACCTCAAGCCAATAGAAAATTTGTGGGCATAACTGAAAAAGTGTGTGCGAGCAAGGAGGCCTACAAACCTGCCTCAGTTACACCAGCTCTGTCAGGAGGAATGGGCCAAAATTCGCCCAACTTATTGTGGAAAGCTTGTGGAAGGCTACCTGAAACGTTTGACCCAAGTTAAACAATTTAAAGGCATTGCTACCAAATACTAATTGAGTGTATGTAAACTTCTGACCCACTGGGAATGTGATAAAATAAATAAAAGCTGAAATAAATCATTCTCTCTACTATTATTCTGACATTTCACATTCTTAAAATAAAGTGGTGATCCTAACTGACCTAAAACAGGGAATTTTTACTAGGATTAAATGTACGGAATTGTGAAAAACTGAGTTTAAATGTATTTGGCTAAGGTGTATCTAAACTTCCGACTTCAACTGTATCTGTTTACTTTAACTCAGAAGCCCTCTCAATCACCATTACCCAGTACATTTCTTTTCCACTCAAATACTTGTTTCTCTCTACAATCTCTCTGTCTAACGTTACTTTACCAGGTGAACAAAAAGTTTTAAATTATAGACAAAACAAAACATTATAACTTCTGTTAACAGGGAGGCCTCCCTCCAATCTTTAATAATTTGTTTTAATCCACTCCAGAATTTACTGTATATACTATAATCAATCTCCATTGGATATTCATTATTTGCTTCACACTCATTAAATGTCTATAATTTTAAGATTAACATGTAATGAGCCAAATTTATAAAATACATCGGCCAATTTCAGAAGAGAAAATATAAACTTTGGATTCAGCTTACTTTCTAAAGTAGATCTCGAACCTAGGTTTCTTTCTGATTATAACTTTCACTATAACTAGCCTGGCACTGTCCCCGTACTTTTACTAAAAGTGGACATACGGCAATCTTTTTCTGAGACTATTTCACAGAACCTGTAGCAGGGGTGGGAAACTCCAGTCCTCGGGGGCCTGATTGGTGTCACCCTTCTTCTCCTTCCCTAGCAAACACAGCTGATTAATCAAATTGCATTCTAAACTGAAGATCATGATGAGTTGATTATTGGAGTCAGGTGTGTTAGCTGGGGCTGGGTTAAAACGGTGACACCAATCAGGCCGCCGGGGACTGGAATTGCCCACCCCTGCTATAGACAGAGATACAGTTAAAGCATTATATGACTATTAAATTATCCATAAAGGGACCAAGTCAGAATACTTTTTTCACCCCCTACGTACGTCTACGTTTGGGTGTGCAAGTTTGTATATTATTATTATTTCCATAATTACTTCATCAAATCTCCAGTAATCGATTATACCCATATACAAATTCATATTTTTTTCATATCTTCACAGAATCCATATATAACGTTATAAATCTTAGCTATTCACATCAACACCACTCCATGTGCATTGCGACGACTCTCTGTTGCTACAAATCCGCCTTGCAACCACACTACCCCCCGGAACCCAAAGACTTTGTTTTCCCGGATTCTCCCGACCGGTCATCGCAATAATGCGCCCCACGTACCTCGTGATATTACTATGATGGGCAGTGATGGGCGGAGTCCCTAGATAACTGTTATATATAGAAACATATTCTCCAAATTTCAATCAGTTTATTATGCAAATCTCTTATTATCCAAATTTCAAATTCTCTCAAATCACATCAAATTCCCAAAACACACTAATCAATTTGTTGTTTTCTACAATATTTTTTTTATAACCTGCAGGAATATTTTCAAATTTCTCTCTCAGTGTTAGTTTCTGGGATACCGTAACTCATACATTGACATCTTACAATACTAACCCATGGCATAACCTCATTTCTATTAAACTCTTATTGATCAGTTCCACAGGCTCACCAAGTTGAGAATGTTCCTCAGAATTTCACACGCTAGTCTTGTTTCCCCGGTCACCAGGCTCACCTAATTAAGAGTGCTCCTCAGAGCCTCCCACAGTAGTCTTGTTGCCTAGAACCAACAGGCTCACCTAATTGAGAGTGCTCCTCAGAGCCTCCCACACTAGTCTTGTTGCCTAGAACCAACAGGCTCACCTAATTGAGAGTGCTTCTCAGAGCCTCACACACTAGTCTTGTTGCCTAGAACCAACAGGCTCACCTAATTGAGAGTGCTTCTCAGAGCCTCCCACACTAGTCTTGTTACCTAAGGCCCACAAGTAGCTACTGGCTTCTCACGGAAAGAATTGCTTTCAAGAAAGGCTACAGAGGTGATATTGGTTTATGTTCACAATGCTGTATACACCTGCCAACGCGTCCTTCTTGGATCTTAGGCAGGTTTCATCTGCTCACTCTTGGAGTGTAGTCTGCCCTGAGTACCCAATGAGGGTTTCTCCTGTGCACAGTTTACCCAGGTCCTTAGGAGCGGTCAGCAGATGAAGGTCAGCATCCCATCCTCCTCCACGACATTCCGGGCGAAAAGTGAGAGAGACTTTGTAATTTCTTCAAACAATCAATCTTCATTATCGATTAAGAATTGCAATAATGAAGTTGGTCAACGAACCACCCGTAGGTGATTCACTGAGAGCCCAACCTTACAGAGGAATCATGGGTCTTATATAGGTGAGACTAAAAATGCTTAGTCATGGCTGGTTCCACCCCTCCTCGGGAGATCAGTGCATCATAAGCTACCTTGTTTTCTTCTTGTGGCTATGTGTATCGGGTCATAGTGCACAAACAAGTGATAACGTTCCTTTCTGCTGATAGAATTGCTAACAGTGCTTGACCATACGTCTAAACCAGCTGCAGGGAGCTAGAGTGGAAACATCCCTTTACAGAAACACAGCATTAGTAGAATAGAAATGTGTTGCTATTGTTAAGCATATACTTGTTAAATATTAATATTAAACAAATCAGGTAAACACTTAATTTTTCTCTCACATTGCTGTTAACGCTCAGAGGCCTGCTTTGGAGTGTTTGGCTTAATGGCGATAGAGATATGAAGCCAAATTAAAGCACTGTGTCAGGCTGAAAATGACTCCTGAATAGACTAGAGGCTACAGGTCAACATTCTTATGTTATGATCTCTTACCGCAGTTTATGTCAACTCAACACCTCTACAGCAGGTTGGCTGAGCTCTCTCTGAACTGTGTTAGCGGGTCAGTGTGTGTGTGTACTGTGTGTGTGTGTGTACTGTATTTACGTGTGCGTGCGCGTGTGTTTGAACTGTGTAAGCAGGTCAGCTGGCTTAATCACCCGGGATCTGATGAATAATGGTATATTTAATTTGGTTAGATGGAAATCTGCAAGACAAGCACTGCATACCATGTATTTCCATTGGCTGATTAGCCTATCTTGGCATAACAATATGTCTATGGTGTGGTTTCTCATTTGACATAACTGGACAAAGATCTCCTAGTTGTGGATGACTGGAATTGTAGACCTAGCTGGTTTAAAGTGTGGTTTCTAATCTAAGATGGGTGTGTAATATAAGGAAAGATCTCCAACTTGTGAATTGTTGAGAATATTGGCCTGGTAAAATAAAAAAGGGTAGTCTTTTTGGCTACAGACAACAGCTGAGCACCAGAGGGGGATGCCGGTGGCCGGAATAATGTCCTGCTTTCTTCCAGGACTGTCCCAAAATAAAAGTCACCTATTATTAGGGCTGTGTCGTCGGGAACTAACAGAGAATGACCTCCGAGTCTGACCAACCCCCCCACTGATTGTAACTGACCATGCTTAGAACCCTGCCTAGCAACTAAACATCCCTACTGGCCATGCCTCAAACTGGTCATGCCTCAAACTACTATAGCTAAAGACTATGCACTGTGTGATCAACTCAATTATGTTTATTCAAAACAACACGTTTTGAAAATATACAAGGTGTGAAACCATAACTTATGTATTGCATTTAACCTGAAGCAAACGGTGTGTGTGTGCATGCATATGTGTGTGTGTATGTGTGGGGGGGGGGGTGATAATCAGTTCCAGGCTGCTAGGGTTGGGTGATATTATTTCAATAGAGCTATGCAGGCGAGTGCTGGGGCTTTACCAGAGTTTAGGGTGGGGGGGGGGGGGGTGAAACCCTACCCCAGCCCCGGTTGCCCTGCCCAGGGCTGGGTAGTTAAGGGGGGTGGGGGTGGAGGGGAGACACACACACCACATGCACACACACACCCTGTAATATGCACGCACACACAGGAGGAGGAGAAGGAGGAGGATGAGGAGGAGGGGTGGGTCATTGGGATTATTGCTGGGAGGTTCAGCTGTTTATTATTCCAATTCTATCTCTAACAGCTGAAAATGGGAGAATGAGCACTGTGCCCGGAGCATGCCTGGGATCAATGCAGTGAGGTTAAACCCTGTGGTGCAGCTCAACAGAGCACAGAGAGACGACTTCAGATACTGACGCAGCACTGCGCACTGTGTGTGTCTCTGTGTGTGTGTGTGTGTGTGTGTGTGTGTGCGCGCGTGCTACAGGCTCAGAAGAGACACACATCAGGGGTCACTAACAGAACTTAACAGACACATCAGATTTACTGCTGCCTAAAGTGATAAGGGTGGTTCACAGATTGATGCCCATAGCTTAGCTTTACACTTCTAATAGATGACAAGCATATAAAGAGGTGGTTAGCTTAGTTGGTTACCATAGCTTTATTTGAGGTTTTGTGAGGCGCTTGCTTTCTTTTCTCATTGAAAACATAGGCAGTAAAGTTTATGGCAGTGGCGAAGTTTCAGGCGCATTGTTGGTAGCATTTCATGAAACTTTATAGACAAGCTATGGAGAGGCGAAAGGTTTCTATGGTTTCTTGCTTTTCTTTTTTCTTTATCTCGCTGGCAAACCGTGATGTTTAAAATGGCCGAGAGAGAATGATTATCCATGGTTACAACGTAAATGACTATCTATCAAGAAAATATATAATTCCATAATATTCAATTAAATTAGCAGCACAATGATGCACATTGCCTTGCTGCACCCACACAATGACTATCTCTATATTATTTGTTAGTTTGAAGATGCCAATGGCGTCCCAGCATTGGGATATTTTTAAGATGTCCATGCACGTTGTTAATGTGTAGAGGGACATATGGGTCATGTGACACAGAAGACAGGGAAATCTGAACGATCCATGTCATGCAGGCATGCAGTTTGGGGCCTGTGTGTGTGTGTGTGTGTGTGTGTGTGTGTGTGTGTGTGTGTGTGTGTGTGTGTGTGTGTGTGTGTGTGTGTGTGTGTGTGTGTGTGTGTGTGTGTGTGTGTGTGTGTGTCATACAGGCATGCAGCTCTGGGGCCAAAGAAACAGGTCCTGCCACACCTACAAAGGTTACCCATGTTAGATTTAGATTTAATGGCCTTCTGTTTCAGGAGACAGGAGAATTCTGTCATGGGTTAGGCAATGGCAAAATGCTCTGGAGGCCTTTTCTAAAGTGGAGGCCAGCGGTGTAAAGGACATCCCTGGTCATCCCTACTGCCTCTGATCTGGCGGACTAAGTAAATACAAATGCTTTGTTTGTAAATGATTGCCTAAGTGTTGAAGTGTGCCCCTGGTTACCCGTAAATTTAAAAAACAAGAAAATTGTGCCGTCTGGTTTGCTTAATATAAGGAATGTGAAATGATTTATACTTTTACTTTTGATACTTAAGTACATCTTAGCAATTACATTTTCTTTTGATGCTTCAGTATATTTAAAACCAAATACCTTTAGATTTTACTCAAGTAGTATTTTACTGGGTGACTTTCACTTTTACCTGAGTCATTTTCTTTAAGGTAACTTGACTTTTACTCAAGTGTGACAATTGGGTACTTTTTTCACAACTGTCTGTAGCTGATATCAACAGTTCAGTTTGTGTGTGTGCATGTGTTTGCAATAATTAAAGACTAATCTAATCCACTAGCTACTGTGAAGACTTACCCTTACACTCCCTCTGAGTGCCTCCACTCAGCCTCAACGCTCAATTAATTGAGTTGTATTAAGTCTTTCCTGAGTCCTACTAATAATGAAAATAAAGGAAGATCAAAAATGATAACTGATGCAAAGTAGGACCTTGCTTACCGAGGGGATTTGTAACTTGACACCACAAGTCACTGACATGAATTTACAAAAATGCTTCCTAAATTAATATCATTTCCTGGAATAATATCATGCATTTATTCACTGTAGTCAGCTACAAATTGCATGAATGTATTCATGATTTCTGACAGACATCTTTCTATGGATTCTCTCTCATGACCCAAATGACTTTCAGAACTTAGCTAACTCATTTTAGCCAGCTCAGCCTATTGAGAGCTTTCTGCCAGCTATCGCTTACCACGCCGCATGATGTCAGGAATAATATCATGGAATGCATTCACAAGATGTTTGGTAAGTCAGATAGAGATAGACAGACAGGCAGACAGAACAAAGTGTGTACTGTACAAGCAAAACGCAACCAGCATTGGTCGGTTTTTACTCCATACATTTGCCTGACACCTAAAAGTACTCATTGCATTTAGAATGCTCAACCAGGACAGAATTAGGGCACCTATCAATATAACAATTTGTCAACCCTACTGCCTCTGATCTGGCGTACTCACGAAACACAAATACTGTGTTTGTAAATGATGTCTGAGTGTTGGAGTGTGCCCCTGTCTGTCCGTAATTAAAATAATAAGACAATCGTGCCGTCTGGTTTGCTTAATATTAGGAATTTGATGTATAGCAGTTACTTTTACTTTGTACTTTTACTCAAGTATGACGATTGAGTACTTTTTCTACCACTGTACTTAAGTACATTTAAAACCATATACTTTTAGACTTTTATTCAAGTAGTATTTTACTGGGTAACTTTCACTTTTACTTGAGTCATTTTCTGTTAAGGTATCTTTACTTTTACTACAGTATGACATTTTAGTATTTTTTCCATCTCTGCAACTACCACAGAACATTCCCCAAAAGTTTGTATGTTTGTATAAAACATTTGCATGATGTTGCAAGAACCTTCCTTTAACACATTTAATATGTTCTTTAAAGGTTCCCAGGATGTTTAATTCGGTTGTGGGAACATTCTGGTGGGAACACAATGTTCCCACAACCTAATGAAACATTCTGTGAACATTTAAAGAACAGACTAAATGTGTTCTGGGAACATTCGAGTAACATCAGGATGAATGTTTTTTGCACCCTAAAAGAAACATTGAGGAATCATCCACACAAATGGATAGTTTTGTGTTTTGGGAACATACTGTATCTTTTGTGATGTCCCCACATTGTTCTCACCAGACTCTTCCCACAACCTAATGAAACATTCTGGGAACATTTAAAGAACTGATTAAATGTGTTCTAGGAACGTTCTTGCAACATCAGGCAAATGTTTTATACAAACATTCTATAATCATCACCATGACTGGACAGTTTTTGTGTTATGAGAACATTTGCTGTGACCCAACGAATGTTCTGGGAACCTTCACAGAAACAATTTTGGTTTGCTGTGATGTTGAACAGAAAAATAAATAAATAAATTGCCTTCATACCAATCCTCCCATCTGAATGTGTTGGAGTAGACCTACATACTACAGAATATATTTTTTGGGGGATTTGTATTTTTAAGAATTAAATCAATTTCTGATCAATTTCCCAGAAGTCTTCTCTGGCCTGGAACCATCAGTCATGGTGATGTATGCGTCCCAAATGGCACCCTATTCCCTATACAGTGCACTACTTTTGACCAGAACCCATAGGACTCTGGTCAAAAGTAGTGCACTATGTAGGGAATAGGGTGCCATTTGGAACGCAGACATCACCATGACTGATGGTTCCAGGCCAGAGAGGACTTCTGGGAAAATGATCAGAAATTGATTTTATCCTTAAAAAAACAATTCATATCTACGCAATCTAACAGATGAATAGATTTCTCTGCTCCACATGGGAAATCAATGTTGGTCAAGAGAAGGAACGCAGGCAACCAGTGAGAAGCAATATCCAGGGATATGGTAGTATCTTACACACAAACAGACGCACACACGCGCGCTAGTGAGAGCATCCTGTGACACTGTGAGAGAGAGAGAGTGATGAAGAAGGGGATGAGAGAGAGAGAGGGATGCAGAGAGAAGAAAGGAGCCTGGAGGTGTAATAAAGGAAGAGGCCAGACCACACTGAGCCCATTGGAGCCATGATGGGAGAGGCAACACAGCGTCAGGGTGGAGAGAGAGGAGAGAGAGAGGTAGAGTAAAAACAGACATCACTATATGTGACAGATAATGGGGTGGGTCTGGGTTGCAGCATCCACAATATTGGATGGACTGGGACAGTGGGGAGATACAGGTAACTATCAAAATAAATGAAACACTTGAGTAAATGATGGATACAAAGTATATTGAAAGCAGGTGCTGGTTCCTCAGTTAATTAAGCAATTAACATCCCATAATGCTTAGGGTCATGTATAAAAATGCCCAGTTGTCCATTTTTTGGGCTTCCATGGCTAGAAGAGATCTCAGTGACTTTGAAAGAGGGGTCTCAAAGGAGCATAGAGTGTTTAAAGGATGTGTGTGTGTATGTGTTTCAGTCATCGGATCTCAACCCAATTGAACACTTATGGGAGATAGTGATGGGAGATAGTGAAAAGAGCCGGCTCGTTCTGCTCAGCTCACCAAAAAGAGGCGGCTCTTTTGGCTCCCAAACGGCTCTTTAAAAAAATATGTTTTTTATTTTTTCAAGTCAAACAGTTTGCAATAGTTTGACTATGATTGGTATTAAAACAATTCTAATTAAATGATTAAATGAAATCACACTCTACCTTAACCACAATGTATTTAAAAATGCATTGGTTTGTTATGAAAAATAATGCTATTAAACATTTGCATTTAAAGTATAACTTTAATGTATATAAACAAAGGGCATATAAATCTAACCATTCAAAATGAATACAATCTGAACAGCATAATAGAATATTGCACCATATCAAAGAAAAATAAATAACAATTTGCAAAACTGCAGCATCCCACAAATTTTAATGTATATAAACAAAGTGCATACAAATGTAACAATTATCAACCACTATCACTAGCAGGCCCGCTAGTTTCTCGAAGCGCCACTACAGCTAGCTTCACAGTTGGGTGCACAGTTCGTATATGCCGGTGTAGCTTGTGCGTAGAACCGGCTTTATATGAGATTTTGTTTTGGCAAATTCTACACTGTGCTCTGACATTGTCTACATTATTAAAATGCATCCAAATGCTACTGTGCTTCCGACTCATTTTCCAGCTGTTGTTTTCACAGTCCTTCCTCTCTCTCCTCGGCTGCTAAGTGTGTGACTGAGTGAGTTGGCTCGGTCCTCCCTCACGCATCTTTGGTGTCTGATTGACAGGAACAACAGGTGAGGCTGTTAGTCTGAGCAGACAGTCAGAACGAATGTCTGTGCGCTTGAGCATTTAGGCCTAAATTATCTTATACATTTTTTAGTTCTTTGAATTAGTTAATTCTATTCATTTAAATCTTTTGATTATTCATTATTCATATAGCTCTCATATCTCTTCTGATATCCGAGCTGGCTCCCAACGTTCACCTACAAGAGCTGGCTCTTAGAGCCGACTCGTTCGCGAACGACCCATCAATAATGGGAGATTCTGGAGTGGCGCTTGAGACAGCGTTTTCCATCACCATCAACAAAACATCAAATTATATCATTTTTCATTGAAGAATGGTGTCACATCCCTCTGATAGAGTTCCAGACACTTGTAAAATCTATGCCAAGGTGCATTGAGGCTGTTCTGGCCCAACGACCTACTAAGACACTTTATGTTTGTGTTTCCTTTATTTTGGTAGTTACCTGTAGCTATTAGCTAACTCCAGCCACTTTAGCCATGCAAATCTTTAAGTATTCCATAGCAGTACATATCTCATTGTGCTCTAATCCCTTGTTAGAGCACTACTCGTCCAGTCTGAAATGGTAATGGGAGTTCCTACATTTCCCTACAGATTGTCACAGCAGCCAACTGCTCTTATTTAGTCCCTCCACTACATCCATCAACAGAAGTGGGAGCTATGGCTGATGATTGTGTCATGGAGGTGGTTTGGTGAGGCTTTAGCTCAGCAGTCTAACACAGTCAGTTGTAGAACCTAGGGCATTTGCGGTGACCATATTACCGCTAGGCAGTAAAATTCCACGTGACCGTTTAGTCATAGTAATTAGGCTTCTCCAAGCTCTGATGCTGTTGATGGTCATTATTAGCCTACCAAACTTGCTAACTGCCTGGTACTCAGCACTTTATTGTCCCTCTAATCAATCAATCTGACATCAATGCAAATGGGTTTGAAAATCTAATCAAACACTTCATGAGAGCCCATGAGCTCATGTTGCGCAACATTTCTATAGTCTATGCAATTGCTTGAGAAAACAGAGTGATGGCCTCTACTAAAAAGAGGAGTTTCCCATCAGCTTTCTATAGGCTAGGCCTACTATATTTATTTCTCAACTTTCCTAATATTAAGCACATTGTTTATCTTTACAACAGGAGTATAGCATACCTGGCTGGCATGAAAATGAACCACGGGAAAAGCATCCTCCATTCGCTATTTAAGTAAATAGATGACATGTATTTTTTCCCGCTGCCCCTGTTTCATGACAGGTGCATGATAATGGTCCATTCTAAATCAAAACAAATTTCACACATATATTATTTAGAATATGTAAAGACAAGATTAAATCAAGAATAGTCTGATGGGTGACAATATTAGCCTATCACTTGTGAATTATATATTATCACTTGTGAATGATGGCCATTATAAGAAACAGCTTTTTTTTGCGACTTTTTCTAATCATACTTGCACACCTCATGTAGCCTAGCCCATATTGCAGTTGCCCGATGTCTCTGTCTTCACTTGTAGCCTGTGAGAAAGACCCAATCACGTGATGGAGAGCCATGTGAGTGAGAGGTGCTTAGGAGCACCCAGAAACCCCGGGCCAAGGGCACAACGGCCACTGGCCGCAAAAGACATGGATTTTTTTAGGGTGCATTACGGCCACAAAGGGGATGCCGGCGTGAAATTTGAGACATTATCAACTGCTTGTCAAATTGTGAATGAGAGACTAATGAAGTGTGTACAGCCTGCGCAAAAAAACAAAGCAGAGCTCATGCCTTTCAAGCCAATTTTTCAAATCATCGTTAGAGTCGCATCATGCAGCCTTACAATGTATTAAACATCAAAACATATAGCCCAACATTTGTAGAACAACTAAAGTTACATTAATAACTTTAAATTAATCAAATAGGCGTACCTGTCTTTGTTAAACGCTCAACACAGAATAGCCGCATGTGCGCACTCCCTCAAATCGTTTGGAGAAAATATCCTTTCCATTTTATTCAGCTTTGTTCAATTATATTTTTCATACTGTAAAATAATATAAAATAATGCCATGGAATTCTAAAGAAATCTTGTATGCTAAATGTAGCCCACAGCCATTTGGCATAGCCAGAACAGGACCTAACATAAGGACAACTCAGAGTATGCTACTCTGATCTTCTGAAATACATTACATTTTCTTCATATCATGCTTCTTTAGACCCGTCTAAAATAAAAAATGTATTTATTGTGAAGGTGTAGGCTATATTACATGGATTTATTAGACTTTTTAAATGGTAGATGTTCCAACGGTCTGCATCAGTGGCTTGTAAGCTATGTGTGGAAGCCAGGAGATGCTAAATGTGTTTATATTAATTAACGGTCAATTACCGTGAGACCGACAGTTATTTGCTTGACAATCACCGGCTGACAAAAGTTTGTGACCACCACAGCCCTAGTAGAACCCCTAGATAGGTCTAGAACCCCTAAACAGCTCTAGAACCCCTGGACAGTTGTAGAACATTTGTACAGTTCTAGAACCCCTGACAGATCTAGAATCCCTGGACAACTATAGAACCCTTGGACAGCTCTAGAACCCCTGGCTGGACAAAGCAGAAACCCCCAGTGAAAGCTGCCTCTTGTTCAACTAATCCCATCTATGTCTCTGTCTCCAATGACAAAGTAAGCACAAACAATGGCCTCTTTCAAGAGCTGCATGGTCTGCTCACCAATAAAGTCATATATCGGTATGTGACTTTTTTCTAACATTGAGTCCAACGGTAGAAATCTGTTGGCACATAACGGAATCAGAGATGTTCGTCCCATATTAATAAATACAATAAACTGTAGCTATGCATAGACAACGGTACAAAACACAGACGGAGACAGAGTCGAAGGATTTCTCTTCTTTCTTGTTCAGTTTTATTTGTTTCTTTCCCTTTACCTCCTCTTTGAGCACTTAGCTGACCAACAGAAAGGAGGAGATGAACGCTTGAGCTCCATCTCCTCCTCCTTCAATACACATCTCACATTCAACTTGTAATAGCCTTCTACCCTGGAAGGCATGATTCCAATTCAAGGGTCCATGTTATATGAATGAGATTTGAAGAAATGCCAATATTTATGCACATACATTTCCCTTCTGTCCGTCTCTCACACCATGGTGCCTATTTCAGTTCAGGGGGAAGAGCAGCTGCCTCTGATAAATCAAATTACACTGATAATATAGGAAAAAGGAAAAACACACACAATACACGTGCACACGCAAACACGCGCACGCAAGCACAGACACACACCACACACAAGAACGCACACAGGCATGCACACATTGCACACACATAAAATAATGCAATACCAGAAATTCTGTTTTACACTAATGAAATGACATTTGTGTGTCATAGAAAATACAGCCTATATCTTATTATGCAGTGATATATATTGAAATGATCTATTCTAGATGTTGTGGGGAATAGCTTCAGTAGAGCAGCACTGCTCTCTCTCTTACACACACACACACACACACACGCACGCACGCACGCACGCACGCACGCACGCACGCACGCACGCACGCACGCACGCACGCACGCACACACACACACTCTCTCTTTCTCAGTTAAAAAACAAAGGTCATAGCCTATATAAAGGGCTGAACTAGGCCTGTGTACATTCAGGATCCCCAGGAGGTCCCGGAGAGAGAGGTGGAGAGGCGTCTCTGAAGGACACTTTCCCTCTTTCTCCTCGACCTTAATTCAATCTATCTGACAGTCTCTCAGTGGCCCAATGGCCAAGTCTCTGCTGCTCTGCTCGGCTCCCTCAGCCTAGTCCAACCTCATTCCCAGTAATCTCCACTTAATTGAGTTCCCAATCAGCCATCCATCAATAATGAATCTGTTCCACCAGGGCAGTGAAACAGACTAGGAGACATACTACATACATATACTGTATAATGGGCTGGGATCAGAGACAGAGAGCCACATATACTGGTCTGAGCCAGAGCAGAGAGACATAATGCAGACATATACTGGTCTGAGCTGGGAAACATAGGAGCCTGGAGCCTGCAGTCTGATGGAAGACTTCCTTTATTACTTCCTGTATCTCAAACTAAAGCACTCTCAGGGTGTGTCCCATAGCACCCTATAGTGCATTACCACTCATAGGACTCTGGTCAACAGTAGTGCACCTGTATATAAGGAATAGGGTGCCTTTTGGGACGCAGCCACACTGCTTCCTCTGAGCAGGCCTATCCCTCCCCTGGCCCTGCTGTAGTTGTAACATGGATAGTACATGTGATTCAGTATGATGGTTGGGGGATGCAGTGCACACAGTTTGCTATTGTTGTATAGTAGTAATGACAATCAATAGAAGCACGGAAAATGAAACAAGGTTTGGGGAATAAAAGTTAAATAAGCAATTTCCACACTTCTATTGTATTGTAAACTGTCAAAAGCACACACACACACCATGGCTGACCCAAGCAGACATTCCCCAAACTTCTGCACACACACCTCCCAATGCCCACCCACACAGGCCCATTCTCTTTTCAATTGCTGCTGCATGCCAAGCCATCAATTAGCCCTAAGACCATGTTTCTCCAAGGTTAAACTGTACAGCTGTCTCAATGATTTTCAATTATACAGCCGGGATAATACAGCTCTCACACACACACACACACACACACACACACACACACACACACACACACACACACACACACACACACACACACACACACACACACACACACACACACACACAAACACACACACACACACACACACACACACACACACACACACACCCCCTGGCTGGATGGCTTTACAGGGTCAACTATAATACCTAACACCTCCATGGATAATTGTATTTTACCACCTTCCTTCCTCCCTCTTCCTTCTATAGCTCCGCTCTGCCTTTACAAAGTGATTTTATCTCTATTTTCAATTTACGATCTCAGTCAGTTGCACCTGGGGTGTAATCTCCCTCCCTTCCGTTCCAGTCTGCTCTGTGTCATCCTTTGCCATATTTGCTGAATGAATACAGTGTATTTTCAGACAATTGCAGAAGAGGCTAAAATGTTGAGACTGTGAGAGCAAAGTATATTTGTCTAATGTAATTTCTAAACATTATAAGTGGTCTTTACTTGCATGCAAGCTCTGTTTGCACTGTTCTATCATTTTAAATCTAGATATTTGTGGTTTAATTCATTGTATTTAATGTCTTAGGGTATAGATATATTATGTGGTTTAGCCCAATAGGGAGCCCCCGCCCCAAAGAAAGGAATTTCAACAGCTAAAGGCATGAATTTGGTGCACTTTGAGATATTTTTCGGGTAACTTGAACCTTCCCACTGCAGACACTACCAGTACCCCAATTTGTCACACTCTGATCTGTTTCACCTGTCTTTGTGATTGTCTACACCCCCTCCAGGTGTTGCCCATCTTCCCCATTATCTCCTGTGTATTTATATCTGTGTTCTCTTTTTGTCTGTTGCCAGTTCGTCTTGTTTGTCAAGTCAACCAGCATTTTTGTTCTCAGCTCCTGCTTTTCCCAGTCTCTCTTTTTCTTCCCGTCCTGGTTTTGACCCTTGCCTGTCCTGACTCTGAGCCTGCCTGCCTGCCCACTCTGCCTACCCCTGCCCCTGAGCCTGCCTGGCCACTCTGCCTGCCCCTGAGCCTGCCTGCCTGACCTCTCTGCCTGCCTCTGACCCTGACCCTGCCTGCCTGGCCACTCTGCCTGCCCCTGAGCCTGCCTGCCTGGCCACTCTGCCTGCCCCTGCCCCTGCCCCTGAGCCTGTCTGCCGACCTGTACCTTTGCCTCACCTCTGGATTATTGATCTCTGGCTACCCTGACCCTGACCCTGCCCGCCGTCTGGTACCGTTGCTCCACCTCTGGTTTACTGACCCCTGCCTGCCTTGACCTGTCTATTGGCTGCCCCTGTTGGATTATTAAACCATTGTTAATTCGACGTTGTCTACATCTGGGTCTTATCTTCATGCCTGATAATGTTTGGAGTTGTGTTGCTCTGTTATGCGGACACTTGAATTATTATTTACAGTTGAGTTGCCCTGGTCTTGTCAGTATAAAGTAACTTTAAAACTAATGACATGTTGCATATTGCCACCTTGCAGGAGGACAGATGAGAACAGCAGGTCAGTAGAGCACTTAGAACAGCAGCAGCCAAGGGAAACTGATAGGAAAGAGGATGCTGTAGGTGAGCTAGACACAGGCCCTAAACAAGTTAAGCTACCCCAGTATCCCCTTGACCATTTTGGATTGTAAAACTAGAGACACATCAGACAAGACAGAGACAGCAACACAAGAATAAGATATGATGGATAGGAACACCAGAACAGAACAGTCCATATCAGTAGAGGATAGGAGACGGTAACAAACAAGTACCTGAGACAGCAGCAGACAAGACACAGACAGCAGCAGACAAGAGAGTAAGGTAGACAAGAGAGACAGCAACAGATGACACGGGAGGCTAAAAAGATTTGGCATGGGCCCTCAGATCCTTAAGTTCTACAGCTGCACCATTAAGAGCATCTTGAATGGCTGCATCACCTCTTGGTATGGCAACTGCTCGGCATCCGACCGCAAGGCGCTACAGAGGGTAGTGCATACGGCCCAGTACATCACTGGAGTCGAACTCCCTACAGAGGAAGACCCTAAAAATTGTCGGAGACTCCAGCCACCCAAGTCATAGACTGTTCTCTCTGCTACCGCATGGCAAGCAAACAAGACGAACTGGCAACAGACAAACAGAGAACACGGGTATAAATACACAGGGGATAATTGGGAAGATGGGCGACACCTGGAGGGGGGTTGGAGACAATCACAAATACAGGTGAAACAGATCAGGGTGTGACAGACATGACATATAAGAAGCTACATACAGTAGCCCCTAGGATATATAAATATACATAGTCATGAGCCCAACAAATTACCTGTAGAATGAAATAAGTATAATTCATTTCAGTTTCGTCAGTTCTAACAGCTAATGTGAGATTATATAACTTTGAAGACACAATTTAAGGGCCTATGTATTTTCAATGTTATCCTCTATCCTTCTGGCTGTCCTCCCCCTTCACTTCTAGGTTCAAGTTTGTTTATTTGTCATATACTGTAAGGACAGACGCTGGGAGATGAGAAGTAAGTACAGGGAGTGAATATTTAATAAATAACGGACATGAAACAAAACAAGGACGGCGTATGGACAAGCGGAATAAAACAACATTAGTGCTGACACGGGGATCAAACTGAGGAACAGACTGATATAGACTGGGCAATCAATAAAGTGAAGGAGTCCAGGTGAGTCCAATGAAGCGCTGATGCGTGTAATGAAGGTGACAGGTGTGCGTAATGATGGGCAGCCTGGCACTCGAGAGGGGGAGCAGGAGCAGGCGTGACAACATACACATGATATACAGTGCATTCGGAAAGTATTCAGACCCCTTCCCTTTTTCCACATTTTGTTATGTTACAGCCTTATTCTAAAATGTATTTAATACATTTTTCCCTCATCAATCTAAACCCAATACCCCATAATGACGAAGCGAAAAAACAGGTTTTTAGAAAATGTTGCAAATGTATTACAAATAAAAAACTAAAATACCTTTACTCAGTACTTTGTTGAAAATGTGGAAAAAGTCAAGGGGTCTGAATACTTTCCGACTGCACTGTACATGGAGTACACAGTGCAATTAAATTATTACTTGCAGGTTAAACTCTTGACAACCCAACAACAATAGAAAAAGTAAGTAGCTAAGTAAATAAACAGAGTAATACAAATACAAACTCAAGGAAATAATTTCATAATAATTTGTAGTTTTTTACAAATAGTTACATAGCATATATGGAAATAATACACGTTTACCTGTAGAATGGAATAGGTTATAAGACCTCTGATTCATTTCATTTAGTCAGTTCTACCACCTAAACATTGCCCATTTTAAACAGGGTTTAATATCTAATTGTAGTAAAGTTCAGCTTCAGTCCACAAGGGGGCACTGTGTCACTGTCAGAAGATATGTGTTTCAGTCAAAAAACGTTCTCTCATGTCTTCGGTCTCAGCTAGCTAGCGAGCCAGTAGCTACCGAAGCTACTCAGCAAAGCTAGCTACAGAAACAAAACCCATCAAATACACTTGCTGGAAATAAACACTTTTCCTAATATCTTCCATGACTTAGGCAAGCTAAGGATGTTGATATATTCACTAAATATACTGTTAAATAACTGGCTAACATCCAATAGCTTAAGGATACTGAGCGCTAACACGAGCTTATTAGCATTAGCCAACTCTTATGCTGAGGTAGACAAGCTAGTTAGTTGGCTATCACCAACACTGCACAAACCTGTGGCTAACTCTGTTGCTGCACTTTGACTTTGACTATTCCCCCCCCCCCCCCCCCCCCCCCCCCACCTCATTCACTGCTGCCTGCTCAACCTGTTTGTTTAGCCCATATTTTAGTAAGTTCTGAATATACACATTTGCTCTGTTCTATGCTGCAGACTGACTGAGTGACAAGCGTTTTGCAGAGTGATGACATTGACATCTAACCAGTGCTGTGTGCGTGGGGGAGGGGTCAAGGGACCTGAGTAGTCCACTTGTGAAATCTCAACCAATCACAACACGCACCGCATCATTCCACGGGCTTCTACCAGTGCCTGCTACTGCCTAGCGCAGTACTGTATATCGTATTGTGTATTTTTTTTTTAAATGTGTCATTACCTTATTTTAAAAAAAATTTTGCATAGTGCAAGTGATGTATGGTTATGGAAACTCATAGACTGAAATTATTATTATAAAAAACATTTTACCATGAAAACGGTCAGGGGTGAACCAAAAACAGCTGGGGCCAAAGCCCCCGAAGCATAGGCCTAATGACATCACTTGTTGGGATGAAGGCAGGACTCGAAAACATATTCTCCCAAATAACTGGAATGGCATTTGGAGAGCGAGACAGAGAGTGTGTGTGTGTGTGAGAGAGAGAGAGTGTGTCCTTCCAAATTACTGGAATGACTCTGTTATCACATTCCCTGTGTCTCTGTCCCTTTACCCTTGAGCCAGCCTGAATGGATAGCTCGTTTAAGTCACCATTACATCACATTACAGCCACACACACACACACACTCACAGTACCCTCCCCAGATAATAAATCAAATCATGAAAATATAAATCAATCCCAATAAGCGACTTCAAGTACATTGTAAGAGGGTGGGACAATGGTTTATTCCCACACATATGGGCAATACTAGGCCTAATAGCCCCATTCAGTTGGGCCTGTATTAAGGCTTGCACACATCGCACCAAATGTGGATCTAGTGTTCGTTCAGCGTGCTTTAGGGACCACCCGCTGTACAGTCTGACTGCTGACATTTTTCACCCAATTCTACATGTAAAATCGATGCGCAACTCGGTTCGCAAACAACTTTTGGAGGTGCTAAGTACTCTCGGCCAGCAAACGCTATTGGCGTGTCTCTGCCCTCGTTTATGCATCCCAAATGGCATCCTTTTGACCAGAACATAGGGCTCTGGTCAAAAGCAGTGCACTATATAGGCAATAGTGTGCCCTTTGGAACGCAGCCATAAGGCTACAGGATCTCCATTCCACCTCCGGGTTTATACATCAATGACTGTATATGAAGTGTTACACAGAGAGAGAGGAAGGAAGACCATGTGAAGCTGTGCCGTGACAACTAGGAATGGGTGGGCCATCATCATAGTCAATGTTCAAAGTCGTTTCCCTCTTACTTCTACAGTACCATGCAATGACATTGTGCTATGATGTGATGGTAAAGGCCACCCATATCTTGCCAAGCACTGTCAGGAAAACAATATTTTTCTCCAAACATGTATGACATGGTTGTAATGTCAAGGCACACCCACCCCCACTAATGTAATCTGTTAGCGCTCCATTCTGAAGCTGCTGTCAGACTGTCAGGTCAGTAGTGCTGCTGTGACATTGTGTGTGTGTGTGAGCGTGAGTGTGCAACCGTGCGTGTATGTCTGTGTGTGTGTATGCCGTCAGATCGTCAGGACTATATGATGCTGCTGTGACATTGTGTGTCTGATATAATCACATTGTAGACTAGTCCTGCAACTCAGCGTCTATTCAGCGTGTTTTTTAAAATTGTATTATTATATATTTTCTACCCCCTTTTCCTCCCCAATTTCGATCTTGTCTCATCGCTGTAACTCCCCAAGGGGCTCGAGAGGCGAAAGTCGAGTCATGCGTTCTCCGAAACATGACCCGCCAAACCACGCTTCTTAACACCCACCCGGAAGCCAGCCGCACCAATGTGTCGGAGGAAACACCATTCAACTGAAGACCGATGTCAGCCTGCAGGCGCCCGGCCCACCACAAGGAGTCGCTAGAGTGCGATCAGCCAAGTAAAGCTCCCCCGGCCAAACCCTCCCCTAACCCGGACGATGCTGGGCCAATTGTGCACCGCCCCATGGGACTCCCGATCACGGCCGGTTGTGACACAGCCTGGGATCAAACCCGGGTCTGTAGTGACACCTTAGACCACTGCGCCACTCGGGAGGCCAGTGTGAGTGTTTGTTATGAGTGAAAGAGACTCAGTGTCTATTCATTAGCTACTGCTTCTGTCACAAATACAGCAAATAACATAAACAAAACCTACCTACAGCCACTAGAGGAATGTCCAGCGCCGGTCTGTGGACAGAAGCATTTGAATGAAATATAAAAACATTAAAGATTTCTGGAATCAGGATAAATAAACATACCAACAGCCATATTCAGGGAAATAAGCCTTGGTAAAATCCCTGCATTTGTCAATGTCATGCTGTTTATACCTTTGATCTCTTAATGAGTATTGTGTGAGTTGTGTGCTGTGTATTTTGGGGACAGGTCTAACAGGCCAGCACAGTCCATGGATCTATAGGCAGCAGTCTAGTGTGTGTGTGTGTGTGTGTGTGTGTGTGTGTGTGTGTGTGTGTGTCAGCGCTGCTACAATTAACAGTCTGTAACGCATACAGTGCCTTCAAGTATTCACACCCCTTGACTTTTCTACATTTTGTTGTGTTACACCTTGAATTTAAAATGGATTACATTGAGATGTTGTTTCACTGAGTACCACTTTATATATTTTCAAGCATGGTGGTGGCTGCGTGTCATTGGCAAGGAGTAGTGAGTTTTTTTGTTGATATAAATAAACCGAATAGAGCTAAGCACAGGCAAATCCCAGAGGAATATCTGGTACAGATACATACAGTACCAGTAACATACAGTACCAGTCAAAAGTTTGAACACACCTACTCATTCAAGGGTTTTTCTTTATTTTGACTAATTTCTACATTGTAGAATAATAGTGAAGACATCAAAACTATGAAATAACACATATGGAATCATGTAGTAAGCAAAAAAGTCTTAAACAAATCAAAATATATTTCATATTTTAGATTCTTCAAAGTAACCACCCTTTACCTTGATGACAACTTTGCACACACTTGGTATTCTCTCTGCACACACTTGGTATTCTCTCAACCAGCTTCATGAGGTAGTCACCTGGAATGCATTTCAAATTACAGGTGTACCTTGTTGAAAGTTAATTTGTGGAATTTCTTTACTTTTGACTGGTACTGTACTCTGGGAGACAAATTCACCTATCAGCAGGACAATAACCAAAAACACAAGGCCAAATATACATTGAGTATAGCAAACATTAGGAACAACTTCTCCCTGACAGTCTCATTGAAGATCTTGATCACTTGTCTACCTAATTATGAGAAGTGTACCATATTACATATTGGATTGTTAAAAAAGTGTTTACACTACCTTGTAGTTTACCAATAAAATGGGCGGATGGTGAAGTAGACATACTTGGTATTCACATCTCCAAAAATATAAATGAACTTACCACAATCAATTTCAATAGAAAGTTAGCTAAAATAGATAAGATTCTGCAACCATGGAGAGGTAAATACTTGTCTATTTATGGAAAAATCACATTAATTAACTCTTTGGTCCTATTACAGTTTATTTACTTACTAATGGCACTGCCTACTCCAGACGACTCATTTTTTAAGTCATATGAGCAAAATTGTATTTTATTTTATTTGGAATGCTAAGCCAGGCAAAATTAAACGTGCCTATTTATATAATGAATATGAGTTTGGGGGGCTGACATTATTAAATATTAAAGCTTTAAACCAAAAGCTTCAGTCAAACATCAATTATACTTAAAATTATAGTTAAACCCAAAATGGTTCTCCAGTAGATTATTAAGAAAAGCTCATCCTTTGTTAAAAAATTGCCTTTTTGCCTTTATACAGATTACAACTTCTCATTTCTGACTAATTGAAAATGACATTTAGTTTAAAGTATCGCCCTTTCTTAAACAAGCCATACAAAGCTGGTTACAATTTCAGTTTTATCCTCCAGAAAAGATATAACAAATATTACAACAAATGTTATGGTTAAATTCAAATATACTGATTAATAAAAATACATTATTTATGTAAAAAATGTTTAAAAATGGTATTATATTTATTTATGATATTATGAATAGAAATGGAGGAGTTATGTCACATATGCAGTTGTCGAAAATATATGGGAATATATATGGCTCAATCCAAACTTACAACCAACTGACTGCAGCATTACCACAAAAATGAAGGAGGGAAGTGGAAAAGGGAGAAGGTAGGGAACTTGTTTGCCTGATATATATTAAAGATACAAATTGGCTGAAAGGAACTGGCATAAATAGAAAAATATACCAGTTTCATCTGAGGACAAAAATGTTGACAGCTGCACCATACAGGTTGAAAATAAATGGGAGGAGATTTTCGATGTACCAATTCCATGGCACATGGTTTATGAACTGGTACAAAAAACTACACTTGAGTTAATCAATGCAAATTATTCTTGCCACCAACAGAATGCTATATATGTGGCATACAACAATCTCAGCTCTGTAGATTTTGCTGCGAAGAGACAATCAATAGATCATGTATTCTGGTATTGCCCCTACTGTATGTCGCTTGTATCTGGTCACAGGTTCAGGATGGGTTAAAAAAAAATCACAACATACACTTAAAATTAACCAAATAGTGTTGGGAGATTTGGAAAGCTATAGTCAGTCAATAAATAATATAATAATACTCGTAGGAAAGGTTTTCATCTTTAGCTCACAATCTGTGGATACAATACGATTAGAAAGGTAAAAAAAATATGTAAAACATCACAGCACAATTGAAACATATACGGCACATGGAAACCAAACGAGGGTGGTCTATGGTGATAGGTGGGATGGGCTGAGAGTGGCTGAGGGGTGGGATTAAAGAGCTTATGTTTGGTAATGTATTATTGTTATTTGACTGTTTTATATAAAAGTACCATGTATGTAAAATGTATGTATACAGTTGAAGTCGGACGTTTACATACACTTAGGTTGGAGTCATTAAAACTCGTTTTTCAACCACTCCACAAACTACAGTTTTGGCAAGTCGGTTAGGACATCTACTTTGTGCATGACACAAGTCATTTTTCCAACAATTGTTTACAAACAGATTATTTCCCTTATAATTCACTGTATCACAATTCCAGTGGGTCAGAAGTTTACATACACTAAGTCGACTGTGCCTTTAAACAACTTGGGAAATTCCTGAAAATTATGTCATGGCTTTAGAAGCTTCTGATAGGCTAATTGACATCATTTGAGTCAATTGGAGGTGTACCTGTGGATGTATTTCAAGGCCTACCTTCAAACTCAGTGCCTCTTTGCTTGACATCATGGGAAAATCAAAAGAAATCAGCCAAGAACTCATAAAAGAAATTGTTGACCTCCACAAGTCTGGTTAATCTTTGGGAGCAATTTACAAATGCCTGAAGGTACCACGTTCAACCTGAAAGTCCGCGCAGCAAGGAAGAAGCCACTGCTCCAAAACCGTCATAATAAAGACAGACTACAGTTTGCAACTGCACATGGGGACAAAGATCGTACTTTTTGGAGAATTGTCTCTGGTTTGATGAAACAAAAATAGAACTGTTTGGCCATAATGACCATCATTTTGTTAAGAGGAAAAAGGGGGAGGCTTGCAAGCTGAAGAACACCATCCCAACCGTGAAGCACGGGGGTGGAAGCATCATGTTGTGGGGGTGCTTGCTGCAGGAGGGACTGGTGCCCTTCACAAAATAGATAGCATCATGAGGAAGGGAAATTATGTGGATATATTGAAGCAACATCTCAAGACATCAGTCAGGAACTTAAAGCTTGGTCGCAAATGGGTCTTCCAAATGGACAATGACCCCAAGCATACTTCCAAAGTTGTGGCAAAATGGCTTAAGGACAACAAAGTCAATGTTTTGGAGTGGCCATCACAAAACCCTGACCTCAATCCAATAGAACATTTGGGGGCAGAAACTGAAAAAGCGTGTGCGAGCAAGGAGGTCTACAAACCTGACTCAGTTACACCAGCTCTGTCAGGTGGAATGGGCCAAAATTCACCCAACTTATTGTGGGAAGCTTATGGAAGGCTACCCAAAATGTTTGACCCAAGTTAAACAATTTAATGGCAATGCTACCAAATACTAATTGAGTGTATGTAAACTTCTGACCCACTGGGAATGTGATGAAAGAAATAAAAGCTGAAATAAATCATTCTCTCTACTATTATTTTGACATTTCACATTCTTAAAATAAAGTGGTGATCCTAACAGACCTAAGACAGGGACTTTTTACTCTGATTAAATGTCAGGAATTGTGAAAAGCTGAGTTTAAATGTATTTGGCTAAGGTGTATGTAAACTTCCGACTTCAACTGTATGTAGCAGAAAGGTTGTAAAACAACAAAAATATATTTGTCCTCCACAGAGGTGGGGTGGTGGAGGGGATAATAAAAACATACAAAATAAATGAATAATACATTCTGTTTTTTAAACGGCCCCCTTAGAACCGCCTAAATTCGTTGGGGCATGGACTCTACAATGTGTCGAAAGCGTTCCACAGGGATGTTGACTCATGTTGACTCCAATACTTCCTACAGTTGTGTCAAATTCTGGATGTCCTTTGGGTGGTGGACCATTAATGATACACACGGGAAACTGTTGAGCATGAACAACCCAGCAGCGTTGTAGTTCTTGACACAAACCGGTGTGCCTGGTACCTTCTACCATATCCTGTTCAAATCCACTAAAATATTTTTTTATTACCCATTCCCTCTCTGAATGGTACACATACACAATTCATGGCTCAACTGTCTCAAGGCTTAAAAATCCTTCTTCAACCTGCCTCATCCCCTTAATCTACACTGATTGAAGTGGATTTACCAAGTTTCATCAATAAGGGCTTTCACCTGGATTCACCTGGTCAGTCTATATCATGGAAATAGCATGTGTCTTTAATGTTTTGTATACTTGGTGTACACTGAAGTTGCATACCAAGACGACATTGAATGTTCCTGAGTGGCCTAGTTACAGTTTTGACTTAAATCGCCTTCAAAATCTATGGCAAAGGCTTGAAAATAGCTTTCTAGCAATGATCAACAAACAACTTGACAGAGCTTGAAGAATTTTTAAAAGAATAATAATTGTACAATCCAGGTGTGCAAAGGTCTTAGAAACTCAGCCAGAAAGACTCACAGCTGTAGTAGCTGCCAAAGCTGATTCTAACATGTATTGACTCAGGGGTGTGAATACTTATGTAAATGAGATATTTCTGTATTTAATTTTCAATACTTTTGCAAACATTTCTAAAAACATGTTTTGACTTTGTCATTATGGGGCAATGTGTGTAGATTGGTAAAAAAAACTACAATTTAATTAATTTTGAATTCGGGCTGTAACAACAAAATGTGGAATAAGTCAAGGGGTATGAATACTTTCTGAAGGCTCTGTATGTCTCGTGACACAGGGTGACATGGGGGAGAAATAGCTCAGTGTAATCCTACTCCAAACATTTTGAGACCGGGGCCAAAATGGAAAGGTGATGTAGAGAGTCATGAGGATACCTATTGACACCTGTGGGTATTTTACATACGGGAGAGCACGCGGGAAGTCAGGAACATACACACGGGAACATACTATATACGTACTGTACACATGGGAACACACAAGCACCTGCACAGGAACATACTTATTCCAGACATACACACATGGGGACATACTTAGTCCACACATACACAGATGTTCTCCTTCAAATATACTATGACATTTTACTGGAAAATAGATCTACAGTTCTTGAACAATTTGAACATTGTGAAATATTTTAGTGAGACTTTCACTGGCTAATCCACTTTGCTACACAGTTTACACCGTTTCTATGCCGACATTCCACATGGCTACCTGACCAATCACTTTCAATGATCATTTACATGATTTGCCGTTTTCCTCAGTTCATGCTGTGTGTGTGAGTGTGTGTGTGTGTGTCTGTGTGTGTGTTTATGCTCCTGTACGTGCCATTGTGTGTGTGTGTCCTCTCCTCAACAGTTCATGTGTGGTGCTGTACTTGTCCATGGGGTACTATTGATCAGGGTCCTGCTGAAACTTGTGACTAAAGCTTAAGTCTGTCCCAAGAGAATAAATCACAGAATTGCCCCTTTGCTTATCAATAAGGAAGTGTGTGTGTGTTTATCAATAAGGGTAATGACAAACATCATGGCCCCACCTCGACAGAGGCTGCATCCCAAATGGCACCCTATTCCCTACACAGTGCATTCTTTTTGACTAGAGCCCGATGGGAATAGGGTGCCATTTCGGACACACCCAGAGTCCTACTGGCAGGAGTCCAGCACTGGCTACTCATGGATTGGCTTGATCTTTCTTAGTGGGAACCTACTCTTTACTATGTAAATGAGACAAGATAAAAGCAGTCACAATCTAGAGACTAGGCAGGATTTCTATTGAACGGTGTCAGGGATAAAGGACCTCTACATTCTGTTGAGTGAGTTTCACTTCACAACGAGCCTGTTTAGACTTGACTATGAGTTAGGTATCTCCATTCAGAAACTGTGTATTTGTAGTGTGTCTCTGTCAAGCCTGGAAGGACTAAGTGAGGAGATCAGATTTAATCATTGCGAGTCCACAGAGATCTAGAGATGTGCTGAGCTGGTGCTTTAGGACGGACGAACAGACAGACATACAGACACTGCAGATGCAGCAATACGTCCTATCCTGGCCTGCATGGCCTGGGCTCTCTGGTCTCTCACTGGCAAAACTGGTTGCAATGTATCATGTCATTCTGTCAATTTGCCTAAATAGACAAAACAAATTCAAAGAGGGAAAAGACATAAGGTAGTACAGAGACACAGTAGTTATTTTCCTAGAAAGTTATTGGGTCGGCCCAGCCAGTGAAATAGTATACGTGGTGACTCATAAAAGCCAATAAAATGTCTCCAGGTTTCTGTTTCCACCCTGATGATTCCTGTTGGGTCTCCACGTCATTAAGTGGATGGAGAACAACACAATGAAGAGGTTGACTTGTAAAGCAGGGCCTGGCTGCTTAACAAACACACACACTCATGCGTGCACGCGCGCACTAAACGCAGGCAAAATCACTCATGCACACACGTGCACAAAAACACAGGGTTTACTAGTACCATTTCATTATGACAGAGTTTAGGGCCCCCAGTGGTCTTCCCTTGAATCAATTCATTTAAACTCCAATAGGATCTCCACACCACACACTTGTGTGCAGATACAATATACACTTCTAAGACCCATAAGCACGCATGCAATACACAAAGGCACAATCACACACACACACACACCCCAGTGACGGTCGCAACGTTTAAGATGAGGGTTGACTAGGGCTGTGGTAGTTCTGAAATTTCATCAGCTGGTGATTGTCAAGCATATAGCTGTCGGTCTCACGGTAATTGAAGTTAATTAACATAAACACATTTAGTCTTTTCTGGCTTCCACACATAGCTTACAAGCCACCGATGCTGACCTTTGGAACATCTACATTTTAAAAAGTCTAATAAATCCATGTAATATAGCCTACACCTTCACAATAAATCCATGATTTATTTTAGACAGGTCTAAAGAAGCACAATATAAAGAAAATGTAGTCTATTTCAGAAGAACAGAATAGCATTCTCTGAGTTTTGGCTATGTCAAATGGCTGTGTAGCTACACTAGTTAATGTAGCAGACAAGATGTTCTTAGAACTCCGTGGCATTATTTTATAAATTATTATTTTATAGTATGAAGAATACAATTGAACAAAGCTGAATAAAATAGAAACTATATTTTCTCCAAATGATTCTGTGTTGAGCGGTTAACAAAGAAATAGGTACTCCTATATGCTTAATTTAGAGTTTTTCATGAAACTTTAGTTGTTCTACAAACATTGGGCTATATGCTTTGATTTTTAATACATTGTAAGGCTGCATGATGCGACTCTAATGATGATTTGAAAAAAGTCGCTTGAAAAGCATGAGCTCTGCTTTGTCTGTACACACTATCAGTCTCTCATTCACAATTTGTCAAGCACTTGATAATGCCTAAAACTTTACGGCGGCATCCCCTTTGTGTGGCAGTAATGCACCCTAAAAAAATCCATGCCTTTTGCAGCCATTGACCATTGTGCCCTTCTCCCTGCTGCGCGTTCCAAAGCACCTTTCACTCACATGGCTCTCCATCCTGTCTTTCTCACAGGCTACAAGTGAAGACAGAAACATCGGGGACGCAACTGCGCGCATCCTTATCCAATTCTAAAGTGCATATTGAAGATATTGGAAGAACTGTCCACATTTACTTTTTGTCAGCCAACAAACAGCAAAAGCACTAGCCTATGTCAGTCTACTATCCCACATAGTACAAAAGTTTACCTATTCTATTCGAGAAATAAATATTCCAAACATGGTCTGGGACAGTTGTGGGATGCGATAGATCCCAAATTAATACAACCACTATCATCCCAAACATGTTTTTACGCAATGTGGCTGACGCAACAGATCAGAACGTTTAGCTTTAAATGTTGATAAACTATTAGTCTATTTCGTCACATTATAAGTGCAGCAAATGCACACATGGCAGTAGGCTATAAGGGTGAATGTTCCATTAGCGGGAAAACACCATTATCATAAGTGACCGCAAATGCGATTATGTATGTTTGTATTTTAAAGGTGTATTTTTATAGTGAAAATTATTTTTCCCAAACTTGAAATTCACGCGCTGCTTATGTATGCCAGTTAGGCTCTACACCCCTTGCAAAGCGGATTAAGGTGCTTAATTTTAAGAAATGATTTGGCCACTTTAGTTGTGATACAAATCTTATCAAAACATATAGGCCTATGGGCTAGGCTACATGAGGTGTGCGACTGAGTCCAAAAAGTTGCACAAAAAAAAAAGAAGGTATTTGTTTCTTATGCTGGGCATCATTCACAAGTGATTATTCAGAATTCACAAGTGATAGGCTAATATTGTCACCAAATCAGATTATTCTTGATTTAATCTTGTCTTTACATATACTAAATAATATATGTGTGAAATTTGTTTTGATTTAGAATGGACCATTATCTTGCACCTGTCTCGAAACAGGGGCAGCGGGAAAAAATATATGTCATCTATGCACTTAAATAGCGAATGGAAGATGCTTTTTCCCTGGTTCATTTTCATGCCAGCCAGGTAGGCTATACTTCTGTTGTAAAGAGAAGCAATGTGCTTAATATTAGGAAAGTTGAGAAATAAATATAGTAGGCCTAGCCTATGGAAAGCTGATGGGAGCCCCCTCTTTTTAATAGAGGCCATCATTCTTTTTTCTCGTGCAATTGCATAGCCTATAGAAATGTTGCACAACATGAGCTTGTGAGCCCTCATGAAGTGTTTGATTAGATTTTCCATTTCATTTGCATTAATGTCAGAGTGATTAGAGGGACAATAAAGTGCTGAGTACCAGGAAGTTAGCAAGTTTGGTAGGCTACTAATGACCATCAGCAGCATCAGAGCTTGGAGAAGCCTAATTACTGTGACTCAACGGTCACGTGGAATTTGACTGCCTTCATGACTCGTGACCGCCGGTGTGGCAGTAATTCAGTCACCACAACAGCCTTAGGGCGGGCGATTAAAAAAAAATGTGTATGGCCTTATTTCTATTACAGACTGTCACTCATATTCCATTCACCCAGTCCAATGTAACATCGATAGGTTTAGGCTATTACATGATACAACTATTTTCCCTATACCCATCATGAGGTTGCTACAACCTAGACTTTCAATGAAAGTTTATAACGTAGGTGCACAGGTCAAGAGAAATATGTGACTAATCAAGGTGACAGTGACACATTCAATACCGCCTTGCACACTCTTGCCTTCATCTAGCTGATCTAGGGTGTAATAAATAGTCGAACAGTTGCAAACAAGAGTTTCTATTGGACAAACTCAGGTATGTTTATCCCCATTTCATTCCATTAGCTTCCGTTTAAGAAACGTTTTTCAACAAAATAAGCAGAATGAATACGTCCCTGATCACACGCAAACACAATTACTTTCATAGCAGCCACTTACAAACAGCATGATCATTTTGCTCGTAGTAGCATTCCTTCTCGCATCTATGCACTCTCCTCCTCTCACTTTTTCCCTTCGCTTGTGGACATCAATGCACAACACATGAGCTGTCTGTGACCAGGCAAAAAAACCTTTCCAAGCCAAACCTCATCATAACCGCTAACTGCTACACACAGCCTACCTACATCGTTGTAGCTACTAGAACTAACGCATTAATAAACCCGCTACAATCATGCAGTAGAGTGTACAGTCAGCAAGGAGTTTAGTAGTTCACTGGCAGGGCCCAGTGGCAATAAATGAATTCAACCAAAACCTTACATTGACTAGCTAAGTGCAAAACTAGCTAAGTGAAAGTGAACAAAAAAAATACAACTAAATATAGTTAGCTCTCTCTCTGGCAAGCAGTGCGTTGCCAAAGCAGCGAGCTAAAAGTACAGGGTGGACACATACGCACACACACACACACACACACAGAGTGCATGCAGAAATGTAGCTGTGTCTGTCACAAATCACATCCACCGGCCCTGTGTACAATGTATTATCAGAATGCTAAGAGAATGTAGGCCAAGCATGGAACTCTGTTCCATTTTTACGGCATTACTTTTGACCATGGCTCATAGGGCTCTGGTAAAAAGTAGTACACTATATAGGGAATAGGGTGCCATTTGGGACGCATATTCCAAAGTAGCAGCCACATAGCATTGCCTGGCTACAGGATTAGAAGATGGTTTACAGATCAACATGATCAACAAGACAAGTCACGCAGGTATTAAAATACTACAGTGACGTACAGTGGCTGGAGCCTTTGCTCTTTATCTCACGACAACATTACAGCATTATCTATCTGAAGTCTGGACCACAGAACACAACACAGAACAATTGGATTGAAATCTTAGGCTATGTTCCAAATGAGTTTGTGTGCACGTAACATTTGCATAATCGCTTACATTTAACATGTGAAACCATATTTTCACATATATTAACTTTAGAGTTCATATGTTAACACCACCTTTAAAGTTTCACATGGAAATATGTTTATAAACAAAGTAAATGTAAACATATAGCCTAAAAACATTAAAACTATAATTTTGATATTATGGATGGTCAGTACTTGAATAGAGAGTGTTTGCATTTCTCGAGCTCCATCCCTCAGCTTTTTACCAAAACTGTGGCAGGGAGTACACTTTGTTAATATTTCAGTTAAAGAGGCAATCGGCAGTTGAAACAATAACTAAGCATTCTCCCCACTTGTTTCTGTAAAAAGAGAGATTATTATATCCACGTGTCCGAAAACGATGTGTTTTTTTTCAAAGTCATTTTGTACGGGAGAGACATGACTGTAAACTGTTTGTATAGAAAAAGATAGTCCATTGTTTTCTGTATCTTAATTTAATCCAACGCTTACTGGAATCAAATGGTGTGTTTTTGGTTCACAAGACAAATTGTGTGGTTCTGGCGTAGGGAGGAAAGGTCAGCATCATAAAGGTCTTGTGAATGTTCTTTTTCATTTACGGGAAGAAAGAGAGAGGCCGTCTGGGCAGAGCAGAGTAAGGCAGTATAACTGGGCCTCCCGCTCCGAGCCTCCAACCCTACCTAGACTCCAATCCTGTTATCGTGGGGATTTGTTCTGCTGGCCCTATAATAGATTACTCCTCAAGGAAAGAGAATGTACTTGATTAGCTAGACAGCAATTTAATGGGATTGTCAGAATAGGCAGCGATAAATCAGCTTTTGTGATTAAATGGAATCTCCAGTAAAAGATGTACGTCTGTCTCCAAATCAATAACTATTGAATGTTCTCCATTTGTTCCTATGTAGTGGAGGAGAGTGGGAAAAACCCAGAGAGAAACAAAACCAACAGTTCCGACAAGGTAATGATCTCAGCCAGGCGCCGGTGGCGAGAAGCGGCCTTCTTGTTCTACAGGGAGGGAGGGAGGAGAGAGAGAGAGGGCAGGGGAGGGGAGACACACAGACTGGAGGCAGAGATATGAGAAAGGGAATGATAGAGAAAGAGTTAAAGAGAGAGAGAGAAAAGGGGCAAAAACATTTGTGTTTGAGATAAGGAGCGCAGCATTGAGGGAGAATTGGAATAGTTCCGATGCAGTCAAATATATTGGAACCCTTGCACTTTAAAATGGAGTACAATATTCTGTTTTTTCTTTTAAAAACTGGTCGTAGGGCTATGTTTTTCATATAGGTCACTGCAATTTACCACTGGTGAGATAAATTACACATAAACAAGAATCATTGCCTCTAACCAAATTAATTTTTTTCTTTCTTTGAAGTGAAAAATCTCACTTTCAGCTTAGATATTTTTTTCTTGGTCCTGTGCAGTTGTAAATCAAACAAAAACATGGGTAAACACCAAAAGTTGTTCAATTTAAATTTATTCTAGGAGAAATAGTGAATTGTGCAAGGGTGCCAATACATTGGACCGCATCTGTTATTGGTCTGATATAATTTCCTGGTGCCTCTACTGCAGCTGCAGCCATAGCTCTGATACTGTGAGTGAATGCATGTGGGTGTTTCTTAGACTGAGCTGAGCAGCAGAGAAATACACCATTAGATTGTTACGAGGTGTCTCTCTCACTGTGATTTAACACTAGTGGGAAGCAGCGTTTGCTTGGTCTATTAGAGGGAAATGAAACTGGACTGTGGACTGGAAGCTAGAGGCCAAATACTGCCGGCTAGCCTACAGCCTATGACCCCATGCAGTGATGGAGTGCTGCCCTGTTCAATTAGCCAGCGCTGCTCTCTGATTGGCTCATACAGAGACAGAGATCAACGCCCAGGCAGTGGACTGAACACACATTCTTACAATGTATTGGTTCTTCTCACTAAATAGATAGACTTTTCGTTTTGCAGAGGTCATCCCAAGGTTATGGCAGAAAGAACAATGGACTTGTATATAATCAGATGCCATATCAATACATACTGTGGCTACATGCAGTAAACCATGTAAGTCAACAGAAATATTACAAGTTAGTCTATTCAGTGTCACACACAATCTTTCAGAGCCTATTGAAACCATAGACTTTCAGTGAAAGTGGAATGGCTGTATGTATAATTTGAAGGTCAGTAGGCTGTACACTGTGAAGGTGTGGTAAACATCTGCATGGATACAGTCTGCTCTGTGTCTCACTACTCTACAGATCAGAGAGAGAGAGGAGAGAGAGCAGGGCTATAATGAAGACTAGTAGGAGGGGGGCTGAGGGGAGATGGGAGCAGCAGGCTCAGAGGTTCCAGGTCCCACCGGTCTCCTGCTCTACA
The DNA here is from genome assembly GCF_016432855.1 of Salvelinus namaycush. Classification (NCBI taxonomy): domain Eukaryota; kingdom Metazoa; phylum Chordata; class Actinopteri; order Salmoniformes; family Salmonidae; genus Salvelinus; species Salvelinus namaycush. Next base: position 12,300,578 of record NC_052322.1, read on the forward strand.
TTCCTGCTGCTTTGATACTGGGGGGTTCCCCATGTCTGTCCATCATCATCCTAGCCACCACACACGCGCAAATTAACGCACACATGCATGCATACACACACACAATCCCCCCCTCCAACACACACACACACACACACTACCCTCTGCCTTTCCTCCCCCAGTTCAGAGGAATTCAGTATCTCTGGACAGTGTTCCATTTCTCACAGGCCACATCCTTGATAGCTTAATGGCCCCTGGCTGAGGAGAACATGGAGCTGGGATAGACAGTGCTGTATCCCAAATGACACCTTAATCCATTTATAGTGCACTATATAGGAAATAGGGTGTCATTTGGAATGCGGGTACCGAGGGAGTACCAGGGAGCCAAACATAAAAGTCCTCTTCTGTATTCAACTCATGTAAAACCCAGGGAATATTGATCTTAGCTATGGAGTTATTATCAGATGTTACAAAAAGGCCATGGTGGGTCTGTTGAAGAGGACAGTGGCTTTCATTCAACACTATCCATGAGTGCATAGCACATTCAGAGAGGGATTTAGAAGCAAATTAAAACAGATGAAACACTTCAAATACACAGATAGTCCCAAAATTTGGGCACTTTTATCTCAATGAAGTTTAAAGCCAAGGAATGTTGGATTATGGTGTTATTGTCAGATGATGTTACACAAAGACCATGGTGTCGGTGTGTCGCAGCTTAGAGGCCAGAGGACACTGAGTTCTGATGGATAGAAGGTCTGTGCTGTTTGTCCTCTTCTGTTTACCTGGCAATACAACCCTTTCTCTCTGCGAGGTACAAGAGGCCACACCGAGGGGGTCTTTCAGATGCAATAGTTCTCTCTGTTAGGTACAAGAGGTCTATATTGGCTACAGAGGAGCACAGCCTTTCATGGGCTGTAGTGGTGCAACACAAGGCCAACAGACAGACAAGGGTCCAGTGCCTCGAACATTAGAGAAAAACAAAAACACTGAGCGTCAATGCATTGCATGCATGCTGTAAACAATGTGTCAATGCATGCTGTTACTCTGAAATGGACACAAGAGCGGACCCAGAGCCAATTCAATCTCTCTCTTTCTATTCAGCCCTGTTTCATGTTGTCTGTACATAAAGATGGAGATGGAGAGATGAAGAGTGAAGGAGAGGGATGGAGAGTAAGAGGGAAGGCGTTGGTCCTCTGCTCTCCCACTCGTCTTGGCATCCTACCGTCTGTATCACAAGGGGACAAAGAACACAGCTATATTTAAGGCCACTCCGTATAAAAACAAACATGGACACACCCACACAGGTTCCTAGGTCCATTCAGCCATAATTTAGGCCACTGTGTTCAGTCAGCTCTGCTCTGCTCATTGTCAGTGCTATTTGCAAGGCCTTTTACTTTGACATGAAGAGGACTGTGCCGTCCGCACCTCCAAGGTTTGTTCATTTTCTGTAGTGAAGGCAGAGCACTGATGGTCAGCCATGTTAACATTGATCTGTACCTCTTTACGGTAGGGAAGGCTTTTGTTCAGAGATGGAGACCAGTCTTAGAAAGATGTCATTTTTCATGACACAAAGCAAATTTGTGGGAAAAAAACGATAACATTTATATGAGATGGAAGGAGTGGAAGACCACATAGTTGATCAATGGCTAGATAGAGGTTTGAAAAGGTTTGTACATTAATTCATTTGTTTGGTTACCATCTCCTCTCCACATACGATTACGTCCACACACTTTTAGACAGTCCACTCCTCTCACCCAGCTACCTCTTGTCCTTGGTCTCACCTTTTAGTCTATTACAGTAATAAACGTGCACTGTGTACGCTCATAACTGCCAACAAGGGTCAAGGGAAGCAAAAGGCAAAGCACTATGACAAATGTGGAATATATGTCAATAAATAAACTCATACTGAGTTTCTATGTAGACTACAGGGTGGAAGAACATAAAAAAAGTGTCACCTACTCATAACACAGTGGTGTTCAGCGTCCGTGCTCACAATACTTCTACGTAACGTTAGATTTTTTTTTTTTTTAAGTAACGGGATAATAAAATAATAAAATATGAAATAGTTTTTAGCAAGGCTGAGAGAGAAAGGCAGAGAGACCTGCACTACCCTGTGCTGGCTGACCTACAGGGCTCTATAAGAGGACCATGAGAAGATTTTACAGCCTGTACTTCTGCTGCTGCTCTCTGTCATTTCTGTGTTTAGTGTGTGTGTGTGTGTGCGCATGGTTGTGTGTATAATGGCATGAGTCATGGCTATATGGCTGTGCTCAGCTGTGGGTCTCTTTATGGCACTCATACCTATGATTGGGAACCAGAAGAACGTCAATGTGGACTATCGTTACCCCAAGTGTAGGCTGACCTCGAACCAGCAACCCTGTGTCATTGGTTCTGCTGAGTGCCATGTACATGGGGGCCGGGAGAGAGAAGATAGAGAGAGAGAGAAAGGTGAGAGAAAGATAGAGAAAGAGAGAATACAGATTATTGGAGGAGTGGTGGGATCCTAGGTTAATTTCAGGTGTTGTGGAACAGTTTTTAATATATGTGTATATGTGCTCCTGTGTGTGTGTGTGTGTGTGTGTGTGTGTGTGTGTTTAATACAGATCCTGCAGCAGTGTGGTGGACAGAGGAGGGGTGTGTGTTATAGGGGATAATTGGTTTTGGGGTTGCCACAGATGGGTCCGGATGATCTGGTAATGAAGGCGAGGACAGAGGAAGGGACCATCAAGGACAAACCAGTTTTAATGCTCAGCTCTCCCTATCTATTCTTCACCATCACACCACCATGGCTCTATCAGTGTTGCTGGGATGGAGATTCAATGGTACTGTGTTGTGGTTGTTGCCCACTTATTTGGTCCATATTTTCAGGTGCAGAGCTGTCTTGATCCACAGCTGGATTTTCTGCAGCATGTCCTACACTGAAACATATGCTACAGTGTATTTAGGGAGTCTGAGCTTGCTCCCATCACCACAGACATTCGGAGTGAGTGTTTACCCTATAAGAACTCACCACCAGGCGGGATGTCTCTGTGGAGTGAGCTGTTATAACAGCACGCCTGGAGGGCCACTGGATTCAGAGATGGCACCATAGGTTGAAAAGTGGTGTGGCATAATTCGTACATGTCTTTTCTGGGGCCTGGAGTTTTTCCTAATTTCATAATCTGGTCAGGTAAAACTTTGGGTCCTATTTGTAGGCTATGACTGTCACGACCTGACCGTAGAGATCCTTTTTATGTCTCTATTTTGGTTGGTCGGGGCGTGAGTTTGGGTGGGCATTCTATGTCTGGTGTTCTATGTTGTCCTTGTTTTGTATTTCTGTGTGTTTGGCCTGGTATGGTTCTCAGTCAGAGGCAGCTGTCTATCGTGGTCTCTGATTGAGAATCATACTTAGGTAGCCTGTTCCCACCTGTGTTTGTGGGTGGTTGTTTTCTGTTTAGTGTATGTCACCTTGCAGAACTGTTCGTTTATCGTTTTTGTTGTTTTGTTCTAGTATTCGTATTCATTAAAAGGAATTATGAATACTTAACACGCTGCACCTTGGTCTTCTCCTTCTCCTCTATACGACGATCGTTACAGAACCACCCACCAACAAAGGACCAAGCAGCGTGGGAACATGGACTCCTGGACATGGGAGGAAATTTTGGACGGCAAAGGACCATGGGCACAGCCGGGAGAGTATCGCCGTCCGAAAAAGGAGCTGGAGGCAGCAAAAGCAGAGCGGCGACACTACGAGGAATTGGCGCGAGGTAACGGGCACGAGAGGCAGCCCCATAAATCTTTTTTGGGGGGCGGTACACGGGGAGATTGGCGGACTCAGGTAGGAGACCTGAGCCAACTCCCTGTGCTTACCGTGGCGAGCGTCGTACTGGTCAGGCACCGTGCTATATGGTGGAGCGCACGGTGTCTCCAGTACGTGTTCATAGCCCGGTGCGCTACATCGCAGCTCCTCGCATCTGCCGGGCTAGAGTGGGCATCGAGCCAGGAGTGGGCATCGAGCCAGGAGGGATGATGCCGGCTCAGCGCATCTGGTCGGCATCATCTCCTCGGCCCGGGTTATCCTTCGCCAGCGTTGCGCACTGTGTCTCCAGTGCGTCTGCACAGCCCAGTGCGTCCTGTGCCTGCGCCCCGCAGAGCCAAAGTCACCATACAGCCAGGACGGGTTGTGCAGGCTTTTTTCTCGAGACCTCCAGTGCACCTCCACGGCCCGGTGTATCCGGTGCCTCGGCCAAGGACGAGGCCTCCTGCATGTCTCCCCAGCCTGGTGAGTCCTGTGCCTGTGCTAAGCCCTAATCCTCCTGCATGTCTCCCCAGCCTGGTGAGTCATGTGCCTTCTCCCAGAGTCAAGCCTCCAGTGATGATCCATGGCACGAAGCCTCCAGTGATGATCCATGGCCCGAAGCCTCCAGTGATGATCCATGGCAAGGAGCCTCCAGTGGTGATCCATGGCACGAAGCCTCCAGTGATGATCCATGGCACGAAGCCTCCAGTGATGATCCATGGCACGAAGCCTCCAGTGATGATCCATGGCAAGAAGCCTCCAGTGAGGATCCATGGCACGAAGCCTCCAACGAAGGACGTCAGTCCGGAGCCTCCAGCGACGCCCTCTAGTCCGGAGCCTCCAGCGACGCCCTCTAGTCCGGAGCCTCCAGCGACGGGCTTCAGTCCGGAGCCTCCAGCGACGGGCTTCAGTCAGGAGCAGCCAGAGTCTCCCTCCTGTCCGGAGCAGCCAGAGTCTCCCTCCTGTCCGGAGCAGCCAGAGTCTCCCTCCTGTCCGGAGCAGCCAGAGTCGCCCTCCTGTCCGGCGCAGCCAGAGTCTCCCTCCTGTCCGGCGCAGCCAGAGTCTCCCTCCTGTCCGGAGCAGCCAGAGTCTGCCTCCTGTCCGGAGCAGCCAGAGTCTGCCTCCTGTCCGGAGCAGCCAGAGTCTGCCTCCTGTCCGGAGCAGCCAGAGTCTGCCTCCTGTCCGGAGCAGCCAGAGTCTGCCTCCTGTCCGGAGCAGCCAGAGTCTCCCTCCTGTCCGGAACAGCCAGAGTCTCCCTCCTGTCCGGAGCAGCCAGAGTCTCCCTCCTGTTCGGAGCAGCCAGAGTCGCCCTCCTGTCCGGAGCAGCCAGAGTCGCCCTCCTGTCCGGAGCAGCCAGAGTCGCCCTCCTGTCCGGAGCAGCCAGAGTCGCCCTCCTGTCCGGGGCCCACTGCGAGGGTCCCCGGTCCGGGGTCGGCGGTAAGGGTCCCCGCTCAAGAGGCGCCACCTAAGTGGGCCAAGACTAAGGTGGAGCGGGGTCCACGTCCCGCACCAGAGCCGCCACCGCGGTGAAATGCCCACCCAGACCCTCCCCTATAGGTTCAGGTTTTGCGGCCGGAGTCCGCACATTTGGGGGGGGGGTACTGTCACGCTCTGACCGTAGAGATCCTTTTTATGTCTCTATTTTGGTTGGTCGGGGCGTGAGTTTGGGTGGGCATTCTATGTCTGGTGTTCTATGTTGTCCTTGTTTTGTATTTCTGTGTGTTTGGCCTGGTATGGTTCTCAATCAGAGGCACCCCCCTTGTAAATCGGATTAAGGTGCCTAATTTGAATAAGTTATTTAACCACTTTAGTTGCGATACAAACCTTATCAAAACATATAGGCCTGTGGGCTAGGCTACATGAGGTGTGCGACTATGATTCGATTAAGACGCAAAAAAAAGGCATTGTTTCTTTGCTGGGCATCATTCACTAGTGATAATATATAATTCACAAGTGATAGGCTAATATTGTCACCAAATCAGACTATTCTTCATTTAATCTTGTCTTTACATATACTAAATAATATGTGAAATTTGTTTGGATTTAGAATGGACCATTATCATGCACCTGTATCAAAACAGGGGCAGCAGAAAAGAATGTGTAATCTATGCACTTAAATAGCGAATGGAGGAAGCTTTCCCGTGGTTCATTTTTGTGCCAGCCAGGTAGGCTTTCCTCCTGTTGTAAAGATAAGCAATGTGTTAAATATTAGGAAAGTTGAGAAATAAATATAGTAAGTCTAGCAACATGAACTTATGCGTTCTCATGAAGTGTTTGATTAGATTTTCGATACATTTGCATTGATGTCAGAGTGATTAGAGGAACAATAGAGTGTTGAATACCAGGCAGTTAGCAAGTTTGGTAGGCTACAATCACGTGGAATTTGACTGCCTTCAATACCGCCAGTGTGGCGGTAATACGGTCACCGCAATAGCCCTAGGCTCAACTAACTCTTTGGCTCATTTTACCTCACTCTACCCCCTTTTATGCTGACAGGAAGACTTCTGTATCTCCACACACACGCGTGCACATGCACGCACACACACACAGCTTGCCCAGCCAGTGGACTTGAACCAATGAAATAGTCCCAAAAGTGCAGGCTCCAACAATTTGGTAATCTAGGCATGCTCAAGCCTCAATCTAACGTTTTAAGTATTTGAAAGAAAACAAATTTGAAGCCATGTCTAGCTCACTCACTCTCTCCTCACCCTTTCCTCCCCTCGTAGTTCAAACCTGATTGGGGTGAAAGTTATGTGCAGCCATAAAATATCTAGTATTTACTAAGCAGATAAGACAGTTTGAATGTACCATACTCTTCTCACTATAATTATTATTACCAGGATTTTTTAAACTGTTCTAAGAATTATGAAAAGTGCCCATTGATGGAGACTGGAATTTGAAGATCACATTTTTACCTGTGGTACTAAAAACGTACATGCTTTACCTTGCATGTCATAGCCAGCCAGCAGGTAGCGAAACTCCCCAAAATAGAAGAAAAGTGGTAGCACAACACCACAAATAAGAGTCCTGTCCAAGGTGTGTACTTGTCCATCAAGCTGCCTCGCTGCAGAAACAGGAGCTAGGCTCCTGCCCTTTGGGCACTGGCTTAGTTACTTACCCTACAGCAAATACAAAGATAACATACACATTCTTACTTACCCTACAGCAAATACAAAGATAACATACACATTCTTAGTTACCCTACAGCAAATACAAAGATAACATACACATTCTTACTTACCCTACAGCAAATACAAAGATAACATACACATTCTTAGTTACTTACCCTACAGCAAATACAAAGATAACATACACATTCTTAGTTACTTACCCTACAGCAAATACAAAGATAACATACACATTCTTACTTACCCTACAGCAAATACAAAGATAACATACACATTCTTAGTTACCCTACAGCAAATACAAAGATAACATACACATTCTTACTTACCCTACAGCAAATACAAAGATAACATACACATTCTTAGTTACTTACCCTACAGCAAATACAAAGATAACATACACATTCTTAGTTACTTACCCTACAGCAAATACAAAGATAACATACACATTCTTAGTTACTTACCCTACAGCAAATACAAAGATAACATACACATTCTTACTTACCCTACAGCAAATACAAAGATAACATACACATTCTTACCCTTTATCTCAAGTATGAAAACAAGTTAAATATGAATAAGAGCATCTGCCAAATTACTAAAATGTCAAATGTAAAAATCTCTCTCTCCTTCTTCACCGCTCTCTCCCTCTCCACTTGGACACACACAGATGGGCCAGTGTTGTTACAGTATGCTGGGCCAGCCACCGGAATGTGTGTGTGTGCGCGTGTCCGTGTGTGTGTGTGTAAGGCAGTACCATACACAGATGCCAGCTCTCCTCTGATCCACGTCCTATTAAAACAGCACCAATAGGACCAATCAACCGATCACTTTTTCAAACAGCCCTTTGTTCCCCTGAACCAACAACAGCTGGGAACTATTATCTGTCAGGACAGGACATAGGACACAGTGGCAGAAAGTATTGCCTTAGTTGCTAGTTAGTCCATTACATTGTGTCTGGCTAAAACTGTAGCGCTGTAAATTATATCTGTCCTACGGACGGTGTACCCCTCCACTCCCTTGTTGTATCGTTGCATCTGCCACAGTGCATCCTCAATAGGGTTGCAAAGGCAGGGTATATTATGGGAAATCACCAGTAAACTACCATAATTCCGGTAACTTAAGGAATACATGGAATTTTATCAGATGACATCTGATAGTCTTTTTGGGTACTTCAGATGATCACAGGTGTCTGTAATTTTCTCTGACGCTCCGTGTGGCATTATCACATGTAAAATATATTTTTTAAATCTAATAGAATGATTTTCAAATATAAAAATTGAATGACAAATCTGCATCCTAACTACACTGAACAAAAAATATAAAACGCAACGTGTAACAATTTTACTGAGTTACAGTTCATCAGTCAATTGAAATAAATTCATTAAACTCTAATCTATGGATTTCACATGACTGGGAACACAGATATGCATATGCTGGGCACAGATACCTTAAAAAAAGGTAGGGGCGTGGATCAGAAAACCAGTCAGTATCTGGTGTGACCGCCGTTTGTCTCATGCAGCACGACACACCTCCTTCTTGATCAGGCTGTTGATTGTGGCCAGGCTGTTGATTGTCCCACTCCTCTTCAATGGCTGTGTGAAGTTGCTGTATATTTGCGGGAACTGGAACACACTGTTGTATACGTCAATCCAGAGCATCCCAAACATGCTTAATGGGTGACATGTCTAGTGGGTATGTAGGCCATGGAAGAACTGAGAACTTTTACAGCGTCCAGGAATTGTGTACAGATCCTTGCGACATGGGGCTTTGCATTGTCATGCTGAAACATGAGGTGATGGCGGTGGATGAATGGCATGACAATGGGCCTCAGGATCTCGTCACGGTATCTCTGTGAATGCAAACGGCCATCGTTAAAATGCAATTGTGTTCATTGTCCATAGCTTATGCCTGCCCATACTATAACCCCACCGTCACCATGGGGCACTCTGTTCACAACGTTAACATCAGCAAACCGCTCACCCACATGACGCCATGCACGCTGTCTGCCATCTGCCCGGTACAGTTGAAACCAAGATTCATCTGTGAAGAGTACACTTTTCAGGCGTGCCAGTGAGGAGGTGAGCATTTGCCCACTGAAGTCGGTTACGACGCCGGATTACAGTCTGGTCAAGACCCTGGTGTGGACGACGAGCAAGCAGATGAGCTTCCCTGAGACAGTTTGTGCAGAAATTCTTCGGTTGTGTAAACCCACAGTTTCATCAGCTGTCTGGGTGGCTGGTCTCAAACAATCATGCAGGTGAAGAAGACGGCTGTGGAGGTCCTGGGCTGGCGTGGTTACACGTGGTCTGCGGTTGTGAGGCCGGTTGGACGTTCTGCCAAATTCTCTAAAATGACGTTGGAGGCGGCTTATGGTCTGGAAATTAACATTCAATTATCTGGTAACAGCTCTGGTGGATATTCCTGCAATCAGCCTGTCAATTGCACAGTCCCTCATAATTTGAGACTTCTGTGGCATTGTGTTGTGTGACAAAACTGCACATTTTAGAGTGGTCTTTAATTGTCCCCCAGCACAAGGTGCACCGGTGTAATGATCATGCTGTTTAATTAGCTTCCTGATATTCCACACCTGTCAGTTGGATAGATTATCTTGGCAAAGGAGAAATGCTCACTAACGATGTAAACAAATGTGTGTAAACAAAAGGGATGTAAACAAATGTGTGCAAAATACATTTTTGTGCATATTGAACATTTCTGGGATCTTTTATTTCACATGTTGCGTTTATATATATTTTTCAGTTTACAGTAGAAACCATTAACTTAGTGAATACCATTGGTGTTTAATATGAGGGTTTCCGCATGAAATATCCTTTATATATTTTGACACACTTATTTTTTTTATTTCACCTTTATTTAATCAGGTATGCCAGTTGAGAACAAGTTCTCATTTACAACTGCGACCTGGACAAGATAAAGCAAAGCAGTGCGACAAAAACAACACAGAGTTACACATAAACAAACGTACAGTCAATAACACAATAGAAAAATCTATGTACAGTGTGTGCAAATGTAGAAGAGTAGGGAGGTAAGGCAATAAATAGGCCATAGAGGCGAAATAACTACAATTTAGCATTAACACTGAAGTGATAGATGTGCAGATGATGATGTGCAAGTAGAGATACTGGGGTGCAAAAGAGCAAGAGGATGAACAACAATATGGGACAATATAACAATATAATATTTTATGGCAACATGTCTTCCAATGTGTCTGTAAATGTTTTGCGGGCCAAACTGGTGGCATTTCTGAAAAAAGACAATAGTTAGAAGAGTTGCAGAGGTAACAGAAAATAATGCCATTGTTGATTAGATGTTATTTCTATTAATTAGGCTATTTTCTCTTGAACCATAGTCTATCCACTAGAAACTCATGAACACGGATAAAATAATTAAATAAGAATACTATATTATTTGTTATTCAAGTATAAATTACCTAAATTACCATAGATTACCTGTTAATTATCAAAATTACAGTAACTTTGGTAGATTACCAACAGTTTTGCAAGCCTAATCCTCAATCTCTCCACTCCTAGCCTGGTCCAATACTGCTGTAGAGTAGCCAACTCTTCTGTCATTGTCAAACCTTGTATTCGCATCAGTAGGCTAAGTGACTGAAATGCATCAGAAAAGTATTGGAAAGTTTAGGAAAACATCAGAGAAGCTCATCAGGCCTAGTGTGTGTGTGTGTGTGTGTGTGTGTGTGTGTGTGTGTGTGTCTGTGTGTGTGTGTGTCTGTGTGTGTGTGTGTGTAGACAAGATCTGGATTGCTTTCAATTGCTAGACCAATGATCATGAGCACTCACCTCAACTTAGCTAACATTTCCCAGCCTAATTGTACCAAAGATCCAAAACGGAGATTCAGTGAAAACCAAAAATCTGACATTGATTGATTTATCAAGATGAGTTCCCATGCTTGTCTCAAAGCAGCGCAATGAATCTGTCCCAATCAAAATGGTTCTGAAATTATCAGTTGACCACACATGGCAATTGCTTTAGATTTATGGTAACCAGTGGTCTAGTGCTATTTTTATAGGTAGCCTACCAGAGCACTATTTTATTACTATTATAACTAAGCCATCATTTCTGAATGAAAGTTGGTACCGACATGAAGCCTATTGTATAAAATAATTTTAGAATAGGCCTATACATCAAATGCATCATCCAAATTGCATGATTGCCTACACATACTGTAAGTGGCTAAAGGGGGAAAAAAGAATACAATCCTAAAACACCAAATTAGGCCTACCTTATTATAAATTAGGCCATCATCACTGTCAATCGTGTTTTAGAGCAGATTAAGTTAAACACAACTACAGCACGAGAAGAAAAAAAACGTTTCAGCACAATCATCCTAAATTGTCATAAGAAATTACGTTTTTTTTTGTGTAACATTATCATGCTATTATATTATATTTGTTATGTAGAATACTGATTCATTAGGTGATCTTGGGAGACATAGCACTATTGAGAAGTGGCGTGCTCCGCTGCACACCGGCAGAACTACACCCCTGATTCTAACGTTGGATGACTTTGTGAGTTTCACATAACCACAGCTCTATGAATTAAGTGGCGCAACCATTTTTTTACACCACAGCAGCAGCACAAAATATTCAGGGCTGTCCCAAAATCATTCGGGGTTAAAGCCCTGAAAGCTAGGTCCTGGTAACGTCCATGCTGTGCACCTGCCAACTTTCCTTCAATTTGCAATTTGCTGAAACTATGTCACCAGAAAAAGCATCCGAGTGAGCGAAACAGCGCCCCTCTGTCTTACTATATGTAGCCCATGTATCTGATGCTGTCTGGCCAAAAAGAGTATGACATGCCATAATCTTTTTATTGAGACAGCATCAGACGCATGGGCTAAGCAAACAGTGGTAAGAAAAAGTATGTGAACCCTTTGGAATTACCTGGATATATGCATAAATGGGTCATCAAATGTGATCTGATCTTCATCTTCATGAGGTTAAGAAGAATCCTAGAGTGTCAGCTAAAGACTTACAGAAATCTCTGGAACATACTAACGTCTCTGTTGACGAGTCTACGAAACGTAAAACACTAAACAAGAATGGTGTTCATGGGAGGCCACCACGGAAGAAGCCACTGCTGTCCAAAAAAAACATTGCCGCATGTCTGAAGTTTGCAAAAGTGCACCTGGATGTTCCACAGCAGTACAGGCAAAATATTCTGTGGACAGATGAAACTACAGTTGAGTTGTTTGGAAGGAACACAAAACACTATGTGTGGAGAAAAAAAGGCACAGCACACCAACATCAAAACCTCATCCCAACTGTAAAGTATGGTGGAGGGAGCATCATGGTTTGGGGCTGCTTTGCTGCCTCAGGGCCTGGACAGCTTGCTATCATCGACGGAAAAATGAATTCCCAAGTTCATCAAGACATTTTGCAGGAGAATGTTAGGCTCTCTGTCCGCTAATTGAAGATCAACAGAAGTTGGGTGATGCAACAGGACAATGACCCAAAACACAGAACTAAATCAACAACAGAATGGCTTCAACAGAAGAAAATATGCTGTGGCATGACCTCAAGAGAGCAGTTCACACCAGACATCCCAAGAATATTGCTGAACTGTTTTGTAAAAAGCAATGGCCCAAAATTCTTCCTGACCGTTGTGCAGGTCTGATCAGCAACTACAGAAAACGTTTGGTTGAGGTTATTGCTGCCAAATGAGGGTCAACCAGTTATTAAATCCAAGGGTTCACATACTTTTCCCACCCTGCACTGTGAATGTTTACAATGTGTGTTCAATAAAGACATGAAAACATATAATTGTTTGTGTTTTATTAGTTTAGGCAGACTGTGTTTCTTGTCTATTGTTGTGACCTAGATGAAGTTCAGATCAAATTTTATGATCAATTTATGCAGAAATCCAGGTATTTCCAAAGGGTTCACATACTTTTCCTTGCCACTGTGCATGTCCTTCACATACAGTTGAAGTCAGAAGTTTACATACACCTTAGCCAAATACATTTAAACTCAGTTTTTCACAATTCCTGACATTTAATCATAGTATAAATTCCCTGTCTTACGTCAAGTTAGGATATCCAATTTATTTTAAGAATGTGAAATGTCAGAATAATAGTAGAGAATGATTGATGCCCGCTTTGATATCTTTCATCACATTCCCAGTGGGTCAGAAGTTTACATACACTCAATTAGTATTTGGTATCATTGCCTTTAAATTGTTTAACTTGGGTCAAACATTTTGGGTAGCCTTTCACAAGCTTCCCACAATAAGTTGGGTGAATTTTGGCCCATTCCTCCTGACAGAGCTGGTGTAACTGAGTAAGGTTTGTAGGCCTCCTTGCTCGCACAGGCTTTTTCAGTTCTGCCCACACATTTTCTATAGGATTGAGGTCAGGGCTTTCTGATGGCCACTCCAATACCTTGACTTTGTTGTCCTTAAGCCACAACTTTGGAAGTATGCTTGGGGTCATTGTTCATTTGGAAGACCCATTTGCGACCAAGCTTAAACTTCCTGACTGATGTCTTGAGATGTTGCTTCAATATATCCACATAATTTTCTTTCCTCATGATGCCATCTATTTTGTGAAGTGCACCAGTCCCTCTTGCAGCAAAGCACCCCCACAGCATGATGCTGCCACCCCCGGGCTTCACAGTTGGGATGGTGTTCTTCGGCTTGCAAGCCTCCCACCTTCTTCCTCCAAACATAACGATGGGCATTAATGGCCAAACAGTTCTATTTGTGTTTCATCAGACCAGAGGACATTTTTCCAAACGGTACGATCTTTGTCCCCATGTGCAGTGGCTTTTTAATGGCGGTTTTTGAGCAGTGGCTTCTTCCTTGCTGAGCGGCCTTTCAGGTTATGTCGATATAGGACTCGTTTTACTGTGGATCTAGATACTTTTGTACCCGTTTCCTTGAGCATCTTCACAAGGTCCTTTGCTGTTGTTCTGGGAATGATATGCACTTTTCACACCAAAGTACATTCATCTCTAGGAGACAGAACGAGTCTCCTTCCTGAGCGGTATGACGGCTGAGTGGTCGCATGGTGTTTATACTTGCATACTTTTGTATGTACAGATGAACGTGGTACCTTCAGGCGTTTGGAAATGGCTCCCAAGGATGAACCAGACTTGTGGAGGTCTACAATTGTTTTTCTGAGGTCTTGGTTTTTCTGAGGCACCAAGTTTGAAGGTAGGCCTTGAAATACATCCACAGGTACACCTCCAATTGACTCAAATTATGTCAATTAGCCTATCAGAAGCTTCTAAAGCCATGACATAATTTTCTGGAATTTTCCAAGCTGTTTAAAAAGGCACAGGCGACTTAGTGTATGTAAACTTCCAACCCACTGGAATTGTGATACAGTGAATTATAAGTGAAATAATCTATCTGTAAACAATTGTTGGAACAATTACTTGTGTCATGCACAAAGTAGATGTTCTAACCGACTTGCCAAAACTATAGTTTGTTTACAAGAAATTTGTGGAGTGGTTGAAAAACGAGTTGTAATGACTCCAACCTAGGTGTATGTAAACTTCCAACTTCAACTGTACATGTCCTCTGCCTCGATGACGATGGCAGTATTTTCAGCAGCACCTGTCTTTTACTAAATAAATGTGTATTGTATCCTGCTAGAGTCTAAGGCCTGGGTTTCTACTAAGCTAACATATGGAATTGTTTTAAGATGGTCATACCGAGGATCAATTTGCTATTTGATTTAGAATTTTAAGACTGCTGTAGGTATCAAAAATATGATTTTTTTTAAATGAAACATTGAATTTGCCCTCTGCTGCTATCAGCCCATAGAAACGCGTAGAAAAACAGATTGATACATGGAAAAACAGATCATTTTGAAGTTACTGTCCTACAGTATATCTGAGTAATATCAGAAAACTCCGATTTTTTTACCGTAGAATTACCAGATTACCTTTCATGTGGGAAATGCCCTTTCACTTCAATAAATGTTTCTGCCCGGTACCAGGTTACCTTCAGGCAAGACCCGTGACACTTGTGGTGGTTGTAGAGCAAAACAGAGAACATCATGTTCATGAGAGTCTCATCTTTCCATAGAGGGGTCATATTAGTGTGTAGCCAAAACCGTTCGAACGCTACAGACGTTTGAATTAAAACATTTTAAGCTCAGCTCATGAGGACCCTTGATAATGTGAGGCATAAGGCAATTTCCTCTTCTTGCCTAATGGTAAGTCCGTCAGTGTGTTCACTGTCTCAAGTTGGCGAACCAACATCATCCGGATGAGTTTACCCATCGGATGTAGAAGTTTCCCCTTGAAAAGTCTTGTTGCTGACACCAATAACAAATTGCAATCTGACTCCAATCAATCGTGGACCGGATTGAACCCCTTAAGTCTTTAAGGGAGGCAGGGGAAAATAATCCATTTACAATTTACATCAGCCTCTGTCCAATGTGTTGAAAATGGTAAGAAAGAAGACAGTGCCAAGGACTGCATCGTAATTACATCCTAACACACACACACACACACACAAACGCACGCACGCCCACACACATATGCACGCACATGCATGCAAAAACACAGACATACAGTCACACGCACACACACGCACACACAACCAACAGTTGTGGGTGTGATAATCAATGGTTCGGGACCACAGCTCCAGGTATCCACAGGCCTGCCATTATTATACACTGGCTGGTCAATACATTGATACACACACAGACACTACAGACACACACTGACAGGTCTCAACCAGGGGGGAACGGATTTGTGTCGCACCAACGGGCAGTGTGTGCTATGTAGCTGCATCTTACGTAGAATTGACTTCCTGGAAACTGGGGATGGGCTGACACACAATGGAGGCGATGGGAAGAGGACACCATTGAGATAACTGTAACAGATTGAGGGACGGGAGGGGAAGAGGAGAGGTGGTTTCCTAGTGCCAGAGGCTATAGCCATGTTGTGCTGCAAGGGGCAAGATGTGATGGGAAATAAGAGACGTGTGAAAGTGCTATGCAAGGCAAGCGCTGGAGTGTGAGGCTTAGTTTGTCTCAGTTTATTCCTATAGTCCAGGACCACACCATGCAGGAATCTTCTCTATACACGCACACACTACAACAACACAGCAGCTGCACATCTAGAGACAAAGCAGCAGAGAATCAGAGAGCAGGAGGTGGCGAATAGTCAAATAGGTTTTGTTTTCCAGTGAAGACAGAAAGATACATAGAGAGCGAGCGAGGGAGGGCAAAAAATGAGCAGGCTTGAAGGGCTAAAGCGTTGGAAAAGTGTGGAGGGAGGGAAGGAGGGAGGGGGACAAAAGGGCCATTGTAAAGGGGAAGAAGTGTCCCCAGAAAGGAGGGAGAGAGAAAAGAAAGAAAGCCACCACTTGCTGGTCCCTTGGCCCTATTGTGAGTGGAGCTGCGGAGGGAAAAGCAGCCACGCATGACAGATGTCCCTGGCTATTGTTCTAGCCATCAGCTAGATCGCTCTCCCAGGCTCCTACCATCAGCCTCCTCTTTCTCTCTGCCTCCTGGTCAGCCTGGGTCTGGACAGGATTCCATGAGACAGCCTCCCCTCCTCTGGGACTGGGAGAGCTGGGAAAGACATCCCACTCTTTCTCGACTCACGGTCTCGCCACTCTCCATTCTGCAGCCCTGTGGAGTCGGAAGTCTGGGACGGGCGTTGTGTGTGTGTGTGCGCACCACACACACACTTTTCCCCCATTAGTATTTAGGCCTACTTCAATTAATTATAATTGATTTGTACACACAGACAAAACAACACACATCCCAGAACAACAATGCAAAGTGCTGTGTCATGC
Organism: Salvelinus namaycush; assembly: GCF_016432855.1. Lineage (NCBI taxonomy): Eukaryota > Metazoa > Chordata > Actinopteri > Salmoniformes > Salmonidae > Salvelinus > Salvelinus namaycush. Next base: position 12,317,258 of record NC_052322.1, read on the forward strand.
TTTTGTTATTGTTGACTTGAGAATGAGAAGGTGTAGCTAGACGCTGCATCTTGAGTCAGAGCGGCAGTGATGCCATGCATTCCTCATTCAGTCTACTCACCATGTGGCCAACCTACAGAGCCAGCGTGTCAGCCTGTCACTCAAAGCAACACTGTGCCAGTGGGGATGTGAAAATAACAATGGGCCAGTCTGGTTAATGGCTGAGAGAAACTAGCACACAATCAGTCATTTCTCACACTGTCTGCTCTCTCCTCTGTTCTTTCAGACAAAGATACACACACACAAACACACTCAATCCCTCTACAATCAGTTACCCCTAGAAAACCCCACCCCCCCATGCCGGTTAACGTTAATTTCAAAACATAGACACGCACAAGCACAAAAGCACATTCCAATTTGTAATGCCTTCACAAGCTGTGTTGGTATTAAGGGGGAAATGTGAGAGAGACAGAGACAGACAGACGATCCAATCAGAGTGAAAAAGGCTTTTTATGTACGCAATTAATGTTTACCACAAGAATCAATGGCCACCTGTTTAATCATTCAGTGAATTTAAGCAGTACAGAGACACAGAAGCTCTACAGTAACACCCAGGAGGTGTTTCACCTTCAGCACAACAATAGTTTCTGTCTATTAACATCTCTTTCCTTCCCCTGTCTTTCTTTATCAAACTTAGCTTCCGATGAGATGGCCCAATTGACCTATATTTCTCCTTAACGGCAGTCAGTAAGTCAGTCGATCAGCTCTCAGTAACGTCAACAGAGGAGCAAAATCAGCATGCAACTCTTACACAACATTGTCATTAGTCAGTAAACGACCCACACAGTCTGAGTGTGTACTTGACTTCACTGTTGAAACCCAGACTCGTCACACATAACATTGATTTCTGGATTTCTTATTTTCCGCTTTGAAAGAGCCAAAAGCTATTTCTTGCACTGCAGGAAATGTAGAAGAGCCTTGTGACTTAAAACACATTCACTGAAAACCCACACTAACACACAAATACAGTGCCTTCGGAAAGTATTCAGACCCCTGGACTTTTTTCCACATTTTGTTACGTTACAGCCTTATTCTAAAATTGATTAAATTGTTTCCCCCCCCCCTCATCAATCTACACACCATACCCCATACTTCTTGGGTATGACGCTACAGTACAAGCGTGGCACACCTGTATTTGGGGAGTTTCTCCCATTCTTCTTTGCAGATCATCACAAGCTGTCAGGTTGGATGGGGAGCATTGCTGCACAGCTTTTTTCAGGTCTCTCCAGAGATATTCAATAGAGATCAAGTCCGGGCAATGGCTGGGCCACTCAAAGACATTCAGAGACTTGTCCCGAAGTCACTCCTGCATTGTCTTGGCTGTGTGCTTAGGGTCGTTCTCCTGTTGGAAGGTGAAGCGCCGCCCCCAGTCTGAGGTCCTGAGCGCTCTGGAGCAGGTTTTCATCAATGATCTCTCTGTACTTTACTCCGTTCATCTTTGCCTCAATCCTGACTAGTCTCCCAGTCCCTGCCACTGAAAAACATCCTCACAGCATGATGCTGCCCCCACTATGCTTCACCATAGGGATGGTGCCAGTTTTCCTCCAGATGTGACACTTGGCATTCAGGCCGAATAGTTCAATCTTGGTTTCATCAGACCAGAGAATCTTGTTTTTCATGGTCTGAGAATCTTTAGGTGCCTTTTGGCAAACTCCAAGCGGGCTGTCCTGAGAAGTGGCTTCTGTCTGGCTACTCTACCTAAAAGGCCTGATTGGTAGAGTGAATTCACCACAGGTGGAGTCCAATGCACCTGAGCTACATTTCAAGTCTCTCTGAATACTTAATTTGAAATCGGAAGTTTACATACACTTAGGTTGGAGTCATTAAAACTTGTTTTTAACCACTCCACAAATTTCTTGTTAACAAACTATAGTTTTGGCAAGTCGGTTAGGACATCTACTTCGTGCATGACACAAGTAATTTTTCAAATAATTGTTTACAGACAGATTATTTCACTGTATCACAATTCCAGTGGGTCAGAAGTTAACATACAAAGTTGACTGTGCCTTTAAACAGCTTGGAAAAGTCCAGAAAATTATGTCATGGCTTTAGAAGCTTCTGATAGGCTAATTGACATCATTTGAGTCAATTGGAGATGTACCTGTGGATGTATTTCAAGTCCTACCTTCAAACTCAGTGCCTCTTTGCTTGACATCATGGGAAAATCTAAAGAAATCAGCCAAGACCTCAGAAAGAAAATTGTAGACCTCCACAAGTCTGGTTCATCCTTGGGAGCAATTTCCAAACGCCTGAAGGTACCATGTTCATCTGTACATACAATAGTACGCACGTATAAACACCATGGGACCATGCAGCCATTATACCGCTCAGAAAGGAGACTCGTTCTGTCTCCTAGAGATGAACGTACTTTGGTGCTAAAAGTGCAAATCAATCCCAGAACAGCAAAGTACCTTGTGAAGATGCTGGAGGAAACAGGTACAAAAGTATCTAGATCCACAGTAGAATGAGTCCTATATCGACATAACCTGAAAGGCCGCTAAGCAAGGAAGAAGTCACTGCTCCAAAACCGCCATAAAAAAGCCAGACTACAGTTTGCAACTGCACATTGGGACAAAGATCATACTTTTTGAATAAATGTCCTCTGGTCTGATGAAACACAAGTAGAACTGTTTGGCCATAATGAACATCGTTATGTTTGGAGGAAAAAGGGGGAGGCTTGCAAGTCGAAGAACACCATCCCAACTGTGAAGCATGAGCGTGGCAGCATCATGTTGTGGGGGTGCTTTGCTGCAGGAGGGACTGGTGCACTTCACAAAATAGATGGCATCATTAGGAAAGAAAATTGTGGATATATTGAAGCAACATCTCAAGACATCAGTCAGGAAGTTAAAGCTTGGTCACAATTGGGTCTTCCAAATGGACAATGACCCCAAGCATACTTCCAAAGTTGTGGCAAAATGGCTTAAAGACAACAAAGTGAAGGTATTGGAGTGGCCATCACAAGCCCTGACCTCAATCCAATAGAACATTTGTGGGCAGAACTGAAAAAGCGTGTACGAGCAAGGAGGCCTACAAACCTGACTCAGTTACACCAGCTCTGTCAGGAGGAATGGGCCAAAATTCACCCAATTTATTGTAGGAAGCTTGTGGAAGGCTACCCAAAACATTTGACCCAAGTTAAACAATTTAAAGGCAATGCTACCAAATACTAATTGAGTGTATGTGGGAATGTGATGAAAGAAATAAAAGCTGAAATAAATCATTCTCTACTATTATTCTGAGATTTCACATTCTTAAAATAAAGTGATGATCCTAACTGACCTAAGACAGGGAATTTTTACTCGGATTAAAATGTCAGGAATTGTGAAAAACTGAGTTTAAATGTATTTGCCTAAGGTGTATGTAAACTTCCAACTTCAACTGTATATAAATAAGGTATTTCTGTTGTTTCTTTTCAATACATTTGCAAACATAAAAAAAAAAAATGTCTTCGCTTTGTCATTATGGGGTATTGTGTGTAGATTGCTGAGGATTTTTTATTTTATTTAATCCATTTTAGAATAAGGCTGTAACATAACAAAATGTGGAAAAAGTCAAGGGTTCTGAAGTGATTCCTCAAGAAAACACAGACAAAAGAAGACTAATCCCTAGAATAGTCCTTTGGAGGAAGTATTGTTGACATATATTTGACATGTGTCTAAAAGCATAACTGAGAAATGATTGATAAAAGTTAGCATATTTATGACATTTTGGCAAAAAATGTTTCTTTTCAAAATATTGTTGAACATAACATACTCTACGTGGAAATCAAAGTTCAAGAGTAGGATTTCTGCTACTTTTAGAGTTATGATCCAATTTGTAAGCATTACCAACAGAGTGAATGTGAAAATGGATTCAAAATGGACACCCTTTGCTGGTGATTTGCAGGATGTGCAATGATTGTCTATCATGCCAATTTCTCTGTATAAGATGCTTTGTATAAAATGTTTGCTTTGTAGCATCTACAGTTGAAACATTATGGAGTCTTGAAGGAGGCCTGGGTATGCCCCACATATCATGAATATGCCAACTTTGCTTAATTACTTCTCAATTATGATTTTAGATACAAATGTAAAATATATGTCAACAATCCTTCCTCCATGTAGCCTACTTTTGACCAGCTAACAGACTAATCACAGATCAAGCAACATGATGGACTAAACGTTCAAATCCTGTTGCGGCAAGATTATTTAGCTGTGACAATACAAGTCAAATTAAGATCCTATATCTGTAAGGCCTAGAGTCTGTACCTCAGCCTAGGCCACCAGTCAAATTAAGTCAAATGAATGAATGTAAACGTTTAGCCCCCTGTGTGCACCATCACGCACACACACACACACAGCAATACCCTGGTCCCCTGGTTCCTACAAGTTTAGGTGACCCCAGTCAACATCAATCAGATAGGACACAACAGGGAGAGGCGACACTGGGGAAAGCCCTGGTCCACAACGGTTTTAATAAGCACATGCTGGATCGGATGGTATTGTTGGATAGAAGGATGCAGAGCAGATCGGCTCCTTTTCTCCTGGCCCAGCGTAGGCTATAAGCCAAGCATTGTCCTGTCCAGACCTGGGTTTAAAATCATTAAAACAAATTTAAAATCATTAAAACAAATTAATCTGTGCTTGATTGAGATAGCCTGGCTTAATGGACCAATATAATAGTCCCAAAACTGCTAACTCTGCCCAATTGTTACTCCTGGCAGGCTAAAGTAAACGCTCAAAAGTACTTGAAAGATATCAACCATTATTTGAACCCAGGTCTTGTCCAGCCTTCACCACAAATCAACAGCAATTATGCTGAGGCCCTGGATGCATGAGCTATACAGATGAGTGGATCATCTATTTGGGAGGATTTAAGACTAATCTGCCATTTCTGTTCCACAAATCAAATCACAATGGGAATAGAATACATATCACATAAAGACAATGCACCGAAACATTGGTTAAAAAGCACATGGAAGCAGACAGAAGCGGACCGGGATTCTGAGAATAGACAGGAAGAAGAATATTTGTAAGGAGTCGGGGAATGGGACAAGATATAGAAAACAGACAACAAAACGGAAGCTCTAAGTTTCAAGAAGCCAAAATGACCTCCTGCTAGTTTAAAGCCCCTGCATGGACACACTGTGCTGTGCTATGTTGTGCTGTGGGCCTACATGGGAATCTGTAGGTGTCTTTTTAGAGGCAGGCTGAGCTCTGTAATATCTTTCAGAGACATAAAAGTTATTTTGACTGTGGGGAACACCATTATACCATAATCCCATGTCTTGTGTTAGAGATAAAAGTTATCAGGAGAGTATGAAATACCAAAGCTTGCCACGCCTTTCATCCTGCAACGTGTGTACCGCAGTAATGGTGTCATGGCCAGGGAGAAAGGGGAAGTGTTGTTCTGGTCTGTAGGGTATTGCAGGTTGTCTCTGTCAGTTAGCCCCCCCCCCCCCCTCCCCTCCCTTCCTTCCTTCCTCAGTTCCTCTCTCCCTCTGATTGCTCTGGATGGTCATTTCATTACCCTTCATTCCCAGACACTTACAATCCTATTACCTAGCTCCAGCCTTGGCTTTCAGCCACAGCTCCAGTGTGTGTGCGTGCGTACGTCCATGTGTGTGTGTGTATGATCCGTCCTCGGCCTCCGCTCTACCGTACCACAACGCAGCAGACACAAGACATTGATCTGGGTTGTAAAGGCACTGGGCAGCTACAGCATGGACGCATCGAAGACATGACAACTCAGAGGTTCACAGCATCAGCAGGATCAATAGAGAGGAGACAGGCGCGAGGCTTCAAAGGACATGCAGGGGAAGAGTTAACACTGTCGGATAATGTCATCAATGGACTGCTAGGCTATAGAAGAACTCTGTAGATGAACAGCCAGATTAAATGGTTAAATCACACTGTTTCACAAATATTATTTGTGTATTTTTTTCTACAATTAGTTTTTATTGCTTTTCCATTTTACTCAAATCGAGCATATTTTAACCTCGTACAACATCAACATACAGTGAGCTCCAAAAGTATTGGGACTGTGACATGTTTTTTTTGCTCTGTACTCCAGCACTTTAGATTTGAAATAATATGGTGTGCATACTGTAAGCTTTAATTTGAGTGTATTTTCATCCATATCGGGTGAACCGTTTAGAAATACAGCACTTTTTGTAAATAGTCCCCACATTTTAGGAGACAAAGTATTGGGACAAATTCACTTATATGTGTATTAAAGTAGTCAGAATGTTTGTATTTGGTTCCCAATTCCAAGCATGCAATAATTACATCAAGCTTGTGACTCCACAAACTTGTTGGATGCATTTGATGTTTGTTTTAGTGGCATTTCAGATCATTTTGTGCCCATTAGAAATGAATGGTGAATAATGTATTGTGACTTCTATTGTAAATAAGAATAGAATATGTTTCTAAACACTTCTACATTAATATGGATGCTACCATCAAATTAAATTAAATTTTATTGGTCACATACACATATTTAGCAGATGTTATTGCGGGTGTAGCGAAATGCTTGTGTTCCTAGCTTCAATATTGCAGTAGTATCTAAAAACGATTCACAACAATACACACAAATCTAAAAGTTAAAGAACGGAATAAAGAAATATCAGATTGAGCAATGTCGGAGTGGCATTGACTAAAATACAGTAGAATAGAATACAGTATATACACATGAGATGAGTAAAGCAGTATGAAAACATTATTAACGTGACTAGTGTTGCATTATTTAAAGTGGCCAGTGATTCCAAGTCTATGTAACAGATGTATAATGTACTCTCCGTGCGTTGTGTTTTCTCAAAATAAATCACTTCGGCCAGTGGTCCCAGTTGAGCATCATTTATTTCTGTTGTTAAATGGAAAACAGCAAGTTAGCTGTGCAGGGCTTAACGGTGTTGATGGCTGTCGATGGCAAAATCCCTTGCATCACATTTTCCTACTGGGCGAACAAAATACACAAATACAATACAAAATATAACATGTGTAAATACCTGTTGTTAAATGGGAAACAGCACGTTAGTTGTGCAGGGCTTAACGGTGTTGATGGCTGTCGATGGCAAAATCTGTAGTATGAAGACAACTGTGTTAGCCGTGGCTTATGTGACCATGACATCGGTGTATGCTAGCTAACACAATTATTTACAGCAATCATATGCCAAAGCACATCCCAGAAAGCCCCTCAATCCCTAACAGGTACCATATACCCACACATGTATAAATCAGTAACGTACAGCAAACTTGTACACATTGTAAAATAGAAAACAGTATTCAGAACGTGACCTACCCCTTGCATCACATTTTCCTACTGGGAAGACCTGACGTTCGCGATCTCCATCTATCTGCAAGCGGGGCCAATCACAACACACCTTATTGTCATCAGAGTTGAACTAACCAATAAGAATGCTTGAACATTAAATACACATTTCTTTAGACGCAAGTGGAAACATAACCAACCCTGTTACATCTATGTACATTTGAAGTCGGAAGTTGACATACACCTTAGCCAAATACATTTAAAAACTCAGTTTTTCACAATTCCTGACATTTAATCCAAGTAAAAAGTCCCTGTTTTAGGTCAGTTAGGATCACCACTTTATTTTAAGAATGTGAAATGTCAGAATAATAGTAGAGAGAATTATTTATTTCAGCTTTTATTTATTTCTTTCTTCACATTCCCAGTGGGTCAGAAGTTTACATACACTCAATTAGTATTTGGTAGCATTTAAATTGTTTAGCTTGGGTCAAACATTTTGGGTAGATTTCCACAAGCTTCCCACAATAAATTGGGTGAACTTTGGACCTTTCCTCCTGACAGAGCCGGTGTAACTGAGTCAGGTTTGTATGCCTCCTTGCTCGCACATGCTTTTTCAGTTCTGCCTACAAATGCTCTATAGGGCTGGGGTGAGGGCTTTGTGATGGCCACTCCAATACCTTGACTTTGTTGTCCTTAAGCCATTTTCCCACAACTTTGGAAGTATGCTTGGGGTCAGTGTCCATTTGGAAGACCCATTTGAAACCAAGCTTTAACTTCCTGACTGATGTCTTCAGATGTTGCTTTAATATATCCACATAATTTTCTTTCCTAATGATGCCATCTACTTTGTGAAGTGCACCAGTCCCTCCTGCAGCAAAGCACCCCCACAACATGATGCTAGCACCCCCGTGCTTCACAGTTGGGACGGTGTTCTTCGGCTTGCAAGCCTCCCCCTTTTTCCTCCAAACATAACGATGGTCATTATGGCCAAACAGTTCTATTTGTGTTTCATCAGACCAGAGGACATTTCTCCAAAAAGTACAACCTTTGTCCCCATGTGCAGTTGCAAACCGTAGTCTGGCTTTTTATGGCGGTTTTGGAGCAGTGGCTTCTTCCTTGCTGAGCGGCCTTTCAGGTTATGTCGATATAGGACTCGTTTTACTGTGGATAAAGATACTTTTGCACCTGTTTCCTCCAGCATCTTCACAAGGTCCTTTGCTGTTGTTCTGGGATTGATTTGCACTTTTCGCACCAAAGTAAGTTAATCTCTAGGAAACAGAACGCGTCTCCTTCCTGAGCGGTATGACGGCTGCGTGGTCCCATGGTGTTTATACTTGTATGCTATTGTTTGTATAGATGAACGTGGTACCTTCAGGCGTTTGGAAATTGCTCCCAAGGATGAACCAGACTTGTGGAGGTCTACAATTTTCTTTCTGAGGTCTTGGCTGATTTCTTTTGATTTTCCCATGGTGTCAAGCAAAGAGGCACTGAGTATGAAGGTAGGCCTTGAAATACATCCACAGGTACAACGCCAATTGACTCATTTAGCCTATCAGCAGCTTCTAAAGCCATGACATAATTTTCTGGAATTTTCCAAGCTGTTTAAAAGGCACAGTCAACCTAGTGTATGTAAACTTCTGACCCACTGGAATTGTGATAGTGAATTATAAGTGAAATAATCTGTCTGTAAACAATTGTTGGAAAAATGACTTGTGTCATGCACAAAGTTGATGTCCTAACCGCCTTGCCAAAACTATAGTTTGTTAACAAGACATTTGTGGAGTGGTTGAAAAATGAGTTTTAATGACTCCAACCTAAGTGTATGTAAACGTCCGACTTCAACTGTATATTGGGCAGCAGCCTCTAAGGTGCAGGGTTGCGTAACCGGGTGGAATCTGGCTAGTGATGGCTATTAAACAGTTTGATGGCCCTAAGATAGAAGCTGTTTTTCAGTCTCTTGGTCCCAGCTTTGATGCACCTGTACTGACCCCGCCTCCTGGATGACAGCGGGGTGATCAGGCCGTGGCTCGGGTGGTTGATGTCCTTGATGATCTTTTTGGCCTTCCTGTGACATCGGGTGCTGTAGGTGTCCTGGAGGGCGGGCAGTGTGTCCCCGGTGATGCGTTGGGCAGACTGTACCACCCTCTGGAGAGCCCTGCGGATGCAGGCGGTGCAGTTGCCGTACCAGGCGGTGATGCAGCCCGACAGGATGCTCTCAGTTGTGCATTTGTCAAAGTTTGTGAGGGTCCAAGCCAAATTTCTTCAGCCTCCTGAGGTCGAAGAGGCGCTGTTGCGCCTTCTTCACCACACTGTCTGTGTGGGTGGACCATTTCAGATCTTCATTGATGTGTACACCGAGGACATTGAAGCTTTCCACTTTCTCCACTGCGGTCACATCAATGTGGACAGGGGCGTGCTCCGTCTGTTGTTTCCTGAAGTCCACGATCAGCTCCTTTGTTTTGTTGACATTGAGTGAGAGGTTATTTTCCTGGCACCACTCTCCCAGGGCCCTCACCTCCTCCCTGTAGGTTGTCTCGTCATTGTTGGTAATCAGGCCTACTACTGTTGTGTCGTCTGCAAACTTGATGATGAGTTGGAGGCGTGCGTGGCTACGCAGTCATGGGTGAACAGGGAGTACAGGAGGGGGCTGAGCATGCACCCTTGTAGAGCCCCTGATTTGAGGGTCAGCGAAGTGGAGGTGTTGTTTCCTACCTTCACCACCTGGGGGCGGCCCGTCAGGAAGTCCAGGACCCAGTTGCACAGGGCTGGGTTCAGACCCAGGGCCCCGAGCTTAATGATGAGCTTGGAGGTTACTATGGTGTTGAACGCTGAGCTATAGTCAATGAACAGCAATCTTACATAGGTATTCCTCTTGTCCAGATAGGGCAGTGTGCAGTGCAATGGCGATTGCATCGTCTGCGGATCTATTGGGGCAGTAAGCAAATTGGAGTGGGTGTCAGGTAAGGTAGAGGTGATATTATCCTTAACTAGCCTCTCAAAGCACATCATGATGACAGAAGTGAGTGCTACGGGGCGATAGTCATTTAGTTCAGTTACCTTTGCTTTCTTGGGTACAGGAACAATGGTGGACATCTTGAAGCAAATGGGGACAGCAGACTGCGATATGGAGAGATTGAATATGTTACGGTTAACATGCTTAAAATGTCTTACTCACGTCGGCCACAGAGAATGAGAGCCCACTGTCCTTGGTAGCGGGCCGTGTCGGTGGCACTGTGTTGTCCTCAAAGCGGGCGAAGGTGTTTAGCTTGTCCAGAAGCAAGACGTTGGTGTCCGCGAGGTGGCTGGTTTTCCCTTTGTTGTCCGTGATTGTCTGTAGACCCTGCCACATATATTTAGTGTCTGAGCCGTTGAATTGTGACTCCACTTTGTCTCTGTACTGAAGTTTTGCCTGTTTGATTGCCTTACGGAGGAAATAACTACACTGTTTGTATTCGGCCATATTCCCAGTCACCTTGCCATGGTTATGTGGTTGTTCGCGCTTCCAGTTTACCGCAAATGCTGCCCTCTATCCACGGTTTCTGGTTTGGGTAGGTTTTAATGGTCACAGTGGGTACAACATCTCCTATACACTTCCTGATGAACTCAGTCACCGTATATTCGTTGATGTTATTCTCAGAGGCTACCCGGAAACATATCCCAGTACGCGTACTTCCTTATTACAGGTAGCCCTGAATGAATCGTGAATAATGATGAGTGAGAACTGTTCCAGTTGTGGTTTAATACTTTAGACATGTTAGGAAGAGGATATAGTTTTGTTGATGACTTGTCTAGAGTTGCATCCGCTCACAATTAAAATACCACCCTCTCCATATAATATTCCGGTTACATTGAGAAAGATTTAGTATAAGATCATTAATGAACATTGGGTCCTCTTCATCTGGGCAATAACAATTCAGTAGAGTGACTTTTTAATGTGCTAAGTTTCCCTTATAAAACGTCCATTTGGGTTTGTAGTAAATTCTGTAGACTTCAATGGGATTTAGTTTTTTTATCAATGAAAATGTATACTCCTCTGGATATTAAGTAGTAGGTGGAGGAGAATGACAACCCATCCCAAGCTTACCTAAACCTGATGACGGTGGTTGATTTTTTTTTTTTAATTCTTAAACCTTAATTCTTTTGACAGCCTCCACAATTCCATTGACATTCCATGGCACACATGTTCATGTATTCATAACACATTATATTGAAATGGGTCTTTACTAGGGTTGTGGCCGTCATGAAATATCAGCCGATTATTGTCATGCAAAAGACTGCCGCTCTCACCATCTTCACAGTAATTGAACGTTAATTAATATAAACAATATAAAAAGTCTAATAAATCAATGTAATATACACCATCACAATAAATCCTATATTTATTTTAGGCAGGTCTAAAGAAACATGATATAGAGAAAATGTATTTCAGAAAATGTATTTCAGAAGAACAGAATATGAGTTGGCCTACTGTATGGGCCATGCCATAGGCTGTAGGTTTGTCCATTTAGTAGATAAGATAGTCTTATAAATCATATGCCATTATTTTATATTATATGGTTTTATAGTAAGAAGAATATAATGATAACTTTGCTGAATAAAATAGAAAGGATATTTTTTCCATTCCGAAGCTAGTGCGCATATGAAGTGGCTATGTTGACCGTAAAAGTCATCATTTGAAACAGGTCCTATGCGCTAGATTTAGAGTTATTTGGCAACTTTAGTTGTGAATGATACAAACCTTAAAACATAGATGGGCTGCATGATGTGACTATATGATATATTGATGATTTGAGAAAGTGCTCGGTTCCTTGCCTCAGGCTGCACTGTTCTCCCATCAAGTGATCATATTTTCACCCATCAGACTATTCTCAATTGAATCTGTAAAAGCAGTTCAGATTTAGAATGGCCACTTATCAAATGGGCAGGGGAAAAAAATATGTCATCTGTATGCAAACAATAGCAAACAGAGGCCGCTTTCCGCTTGTTCGGGTAAGCTACTCCGGTTATTTCACTCCACTCATCAACCACTGTTTGATGAGCATGCAGCCTCTCTGCCAGACAGGTGATATTTCACTCAAACTCTGTATGCCTTGGGCTCTCCAATCCTGTTCCTGTAGCTACCCAATGCTTCATTTGGGAAACCAATTGAAATCTATTTGGGAACATCAATACTAACATGTTTTCACAGCGAAACATGCTCGCTCAAGAAAGGAATGAAGGAGAGAGAGATGGAAACGCACAGTGGTGAGATATTCTGTAGCTAAAAAAGGTAATGTGTAAGCCTATTAATTATGAAAATATTAAAAAGTTCCACATTTCTAGGCTATTCAAAATCAAATACAAATTCATTAGAATTGTAGGCTAACTCTGCACAATCAATGAACCAACAGCATTGCCTAGGCCTATATGTTCTCTCCCAGACTCATGGATAGAAAGTTTGGAGCTTAGCATAAGGTAACCAGTCCATCCAGGATGCATAATAATGCAGTCAAAGGTGATTACTAGAATTTGTTTAATTTTGGAGCATAGGCTAGACCAACTATGTTCAGCTTTTTAAAATGTTTTTCTTTCTGCTGTGCGTAATATGTAGTAGGCTATGTATTGTATAATGGCTCAATCACTATTTATTTTTGAATAAATGGGGGGGTGCTTGGGCTCATATATAGGCCTATGCATAAGATTGAATATGCATATAGTGTTTTGAATGAATCATCACATTAGAGAGCACTGTCCATTTTGTTGTGTTAGGCTTTCAAACAACATCCACAACCACCATGTTTTCCACTCAGCTCACAGTGAGGTGAGTTTTAAAAGCACATACTGTTTTGATGATGTGTTTGATGTGATTTTTGATTGCATTTGCATTGATGTCAGAGTGGTTAGAGGGACAATAAAGCCCTGAGTACCAGGCCATTAGCCAGGTCGTTAGCTAGTTGGGTACTACCAACACATGTCCAGAGAGCATAAAAGGAGATTATCATGACTCAATGGTCACGTGGAATTTTACTGTGGTCACCGCAATAGCCAAAGTCTTTACATAATTTTTGTCTCATATTGACTCCATACATTATGTAAGTTGTTGATTCACTACATAAATAGCTACAATTAAAATAGTATTGCTCAATCCTCAAGCTTCTTAGTGGGCATATATTAACAAGACAATAAATTCCTCATGTTCCTTTTTCACCTCTTCCCCTTTGATGCTTCCCATATAAACCTGTCCTGTTCTATTGCACAGATGAGAGAGCGACCTTATTGGTGCCGCTGTAGAGGTCTTTCCCCTTAAATGCAGGTTATTGGTCAGTGACTATGTCTCTGTGCAATACAAAATAAAATATATACATTATAAAGTCTTGACCAGACTTAAAGTGGAACTCGCAGCATTTTAGCAATAAGAAACCTTATTAAAATCTGCTCATATACACCCCCAGGAAGAATATTATGCTTTTTTTTCTGACATTGGAGCACTTCTGTTTACAGGCAGTAGCAACAGCGCAACTTTAGATCATTAGAAAGCATTCGCCAAAAGCCCCAATACACCTGAATGGATTTCTGAAAATATGTAAATACCACGGGAGTCCTCTTACATTTGGGAACTATTCATCAACAACAAAAAGATCAACAACAAATGTTGGCCAGAGCGAGATGAGCTAAAATCTAATAAGGGAACAGCTTGTAGTTGGTTGATAGAAATTGCACTGATAAACAAATGGGGAATAGTAGTCTGCTCGCCCTTCTGCAGCTTGCCTGCCAGTGCATGTTTGTCCCAACCCACGTTTTGACAACTCAATGGGAACTTGCCTGCCTACCCGCCCATTTGATCGATGCCAAATACATTTCATTGACAACTAAGAGGTATGCTAACTGCGGATAAAAGCCGTTCAAGTTCAGCATAGCTAGCTAGTAAAGTGAATCACTGAACAAAAATATAAATGCAACATGTGAAGAGTTGGTCCCATTTCATGAGCTGAAATAAAAGATCGCAGAAATTGTCCATACGCACAAAAAGCTTATTTCTCACATTTTTTTGCATAAATTTGTTTACATCCCTGTTAGTGAACATTTCTTTTTTGCCAAGATAATCCATCCATCTGACAGGTGTGGCATATGAAGAAGCCGATTAAACAGCATTATCATTACACAGGTGCACTTTGTGCTGGGGACAATAAAAGGCCACTCAAATGTGCAGTTATATCACAAAACACAATGCCACAGATGTCTCAAGTTTTCAGGGAGTGTGCACTTGGAATGCTGACTGCAGGAATGTCCACCAGAGTGGTTGCAGAGAATTTTATGTTAATCTTCTCTACCATAAGCCACCTTCATCGTCATTTTAGAGAATTTGGCAGTAGGTCCAACTGGCCTCACAACCGCAGACCACGATTAACCACGCCAGCCAAGGGCCTCCACATCCGACTTATTCACCTTTGGGATCGTCTGAGACCAGCCACCCGGACAGCTGATGAAACTGTGGGTTTGCACAACCGAAGAATTTCTGTACAAACTGTCAGGGAACCATCTCAGGGAATCTCATTTGTGTGCTCATCGTCCTCACAAGGGTCTTGACCTGACTGCAGTTCGGTGTTGTAACCAACTTTAGTGGGCAAATGCTCACCTTTGATGGCCACTGGCACGCTGGAGAAGTGTGCTTTTCACGGATGAATCCTGGTTTCAACTGTACTGGGCAGATGGCATGTAGGGTGTCGTGTGGGCCAGCGGTTTGCTGATGTCAACGTTGTGAACAGAGTACCCCATGGTGCCGGTGGGGTTATGGTATGGGCAGGCATAAGCTACGGACAACAAACACAATCACATTTTTATCGATATCAATTTGAATGCACAGAAATACGTAACAAGATCCTGAGGCCCATTGTCGTGCCATTCATCCGCTGCCATCACCTCATGCTTCAGCATGATAGTGCACAGCCCCATGTCGCAAGGATCTGTACACAATTCCTGGAAGGTGAAAATGTCCCAGTTCTTCCATGGCCTACATACTCAGACATGCCACCATGAGCATGTTTGGGATGCTTTGGATCGACGTGTACGACAACGCGTTCCAGTTACCGCTGATATCCAGCAACTTCGCACAGCCATTAAAGAGGAAAGGGACAACATTCCACAGGCCACAATCAACAGCCTGATCAACTCTATTCGAAGGAGATGTGTTGCGCTGCATGAGGCAAATGGTGGTCACACCAGATACTGACTGGTTTTCTGATCCATGCCCCAATTTTTTTTTAAGGTATCTGTGACCAACAGAGGCACATCTGTATTCCCAGTTATGCGAAATCCATAGATTAGGGCCTAAATAATTGATTTTAATTGACTGAGTTCCTTATATGAACTATAACTCAGTAAAATCTTTGAAATTGTTGCATGTTGCGTTTATATTTTTGTTCAGTGTAGCTAACTAAATGACACCTGAATCAAAAATGATATGAGTGGAAAAAGTTGGCCACTCACCCACTCGTCCAATGACAAAATCATCCCAGCAGCTAGCTAACTTCATGCTCTGAGTTTTTATCTGGCTAAATAAATAGCTACATAAATAGATACGCTAGCCTATTAGCCACATTATGATTGACTTGTTAGTCTGATTGTATTGACATTCCCAGCCTTATTTACATTCATCAGTTTTTGTCCAAAATATTGAGTCATTGAAACTGAAACAGTCTTTCCCGAATGGCTGGAGGAAGCAAACAATGTACAACACCAGCTGTGATTTACAACCTGCTAGAAGATACCCATGGACTTCAGTCAGTGTGCTAATGCTAGTTAGCAATTGCGCTAGTCTTAGACTTAAACTTCCTTCAAAATGCACGCATCTGTCTCTAGGGAAGTAGATAAAGGGCCTCATTCCCAAAATATCCCTTTAAGCAATGTGCGTTATGAAGGAGAATAAAAAATAAATAATACATAGTATATATACACACTTATGATTCCATTGCCCAACTAGGACTAAATGAGACACTTCTTTTATGATTATTATTTTTTATACATTAAAAGAATGTCATTACACATAATCTCTGACAGTAAGGGGGTCTGGGTCGTTGCATGTTCAACTCCCGTACCCATTCCCAACCACTGCGGAGTGAGTGTCAGCACTATGTGTCTATGCTATGTGCAGTCAACTAGCATAATTAGTGTTTTTGAAGTATGTAAATATAGTGATAATTATTAAGGAGTCCTGTCTAGGTTCTGCCTTCTGAGATAGATTTGGCACTTCTAAAGTAGACATTGATCCTTTATCCTGGCCAGCATGATAGGCCTACCTCTTGTTTTCTTTTAAGCCAAAGGAAAGGAATAGGCTATCCCTCGTAGGGTCAATAAGAGAAAAACACTCTCCATATAATTCTCCAATTAAATGTATGCAAACAGATGCAGGCCTATAACCACTGGAGTAGCCTACGCTTCCGTTGTATTGCACGCAACCACATGTGGGGAGCATTCGCATTTGACCCATCGGGGAACAAAGCGGGCAGATCATTAAGAGCGGGGTGGTATAATGACTTGTAACATCAATGCAACATCTGTCAGCTCTGGGCACCGGTAGAGCCTAAGCGAGTGCGTCCATTTATTCACCTGATTTTTCGGAGTTTATCGGCTATATGTTCAGTTGGCCAAGCTACATTTCTTGTACATTCCACCTTGGGATTCAGTTAATGAATGAATGTGGATATAATTGTTCAACAAAGAGCTAGAGATAATAATTGATATGTGCTATAACCTTGAGAGGCTGTAGAGCCATCAGGGGTGTTCACTATTCAGGTGCTCATGCCTCCAGTTGTCTGAAGCTTCCTTTAAACTGTGGCCTGCGTCGTCCAGCAGTTACAGCCACTGACCCCGGCACACATGTATGCCAGAGTCGACATGGGTTCGAATCTGGCCCACTCACTGCCCTTTGACTCACCCTCCCCCATCTTTACTATCACTTCAATAAAAAGCTCAAAGAACTATGAAAGGAGTGGTCCTGCACTTCAAACCCCTGAAAATACAACTCTGAATAGAACCTGAAAATAAAACCAACACCTCATCTGCTCTCTATAACTACCACCTCATCCCCAACTTGAGTGGCAGGTAGCCTAGTGGTTAGAGTGTTGGACTAGTAACCGAAAGGTTGCAAGATCAAATCCCTGAGCTGACAAGGTACAAATCTGTTGTTCTGCCCCTGAACAAGGCAGTTAACCCACCGTTCCGTAATTGAAAATAATAATTTGTTCTTAACTGACATGCCTAGTAAAATAAATAAATAGAGAAAACAGTCAGAGCCAGTCTGCCCACCCACCAGGTCCCCTGTGGAGAAGAGGGCCTTGTAAGGTATTATCCATGATCCCCAGCTTTTTAAGCTTTTATTATCTCATTACAAGACAAGACCGGCAACCATTTTTATGTAGCTAGCATCCCCACCAGCCCCAGTCCCAGCACTGGACCACCAAGCCTCTTCCTCCCATCCCAAACCCCAATAAATCTGTCTCCCTAACCCCAGCCACTTGGCCCTCTCCATTTCATTTATACTACCAGACCTGTCCCCACTGTTTCCCCTAAAACAGAGAGAGAGAGAGGACGGGAAGAAGAAATAAATTGGGGAGAGGACAGAACATGAAATTAGATAGTATACAGCAGGAAAGGTGAGACTCTGAAAAGAGCCTCAAAGCTAGTGGCCGTGTGATAAACTCTGTGGTCTCCCAATATTCCCAACCCCCTCTCCTACTCCATCCCTCCTGCCTCTCCATTTCCCTGCCTGCCTGGCCCTACCCCTGCACCTCCTTTTCCCCTGCCTACCCCTACCTTGGTAGGCCTGCAGTGCAGTGCCCCATGCCCTGAGTGCGCTCACTGGAGCGCAGGCCCCCGTAAGAAAGGATCCCATTCACACAGCCTGACTCCAGATGCTGGCTACAACACTCCTCCAGGCTATGGCAGGGAGAGAGAGAGCAAGGGAGCGAGTGAGCAGGAAAGAGAGATAGGAATCTGATGGCCATCATTAACAGGCTAAATACATTTTAAAGATGACGTGCTGAACTGTTGACCCCTGGTGGTGATGTTAATAGGCCTGACCGTTATTGTTTTGTCTCAAACCATATATCAAACTGTAATATTAGTTCCCATTTCAAAGGTTTATTTGCTGTGAGGGACAAATTCTGTTATGTGTTACATCCACTATAATGACTGATTTAGTATTGGGCAATGTAGAAACAGGGAAGCTAAGGGGCTGTGTAAAGAAAGAGAGAGAGAAAGAAAGAAAAATAAATAAATAATTCCTTCTCGCTTTCAAGCAAAATAGTCTTACCTTTATCAAATCAATACTCTGGCTCTATTCTCCACCCTTCTGTGGCGCTGTTCAAAACCTGTAAAAAAAGAAAACCTTGGTTAAGACATAAGAAAACAACCAAGTACAATATCGTGTGTGTGTTGCTAGTGTTTCACTCATGACAACCTTCAGCTGAACTGTGTCTTTCTGGTATGTGGACCATCTCAAACAGTGTTTCAATGGTGCAGTCCTTCAGCCATGCAGAAAATGAAAATAGCCACGAACAGGACAGGGCAAAATACTACAAAACACACACATAGGAAACCCTAACTGCGGTACTTCTGTTCTGAGAGAGAAAGAGAGTTGAAAGAGAGAGGTCTGCCAGGAAATGGTGTGGGTGTTTGTGTCAGTAAGCACAAGGAGCTGATCGTGGACTACAGGAAACCGGGGGGTGAGCACGCCCTCATCCACATCGATGGGGCTGCAGTGGAGTGGGTTGAGAGCTTCAAGTTCCTTGGTATCCAAATCCCTAAGGACTTAAAATGGTCTACTCACACGCGCACAGTCGTGAAGAAGGTGCGACAGCACCTCTTCCCCCTCAAAGTTTAAAAGGTTTGGCATGGTCCCTCAAATCCTCAAAATGTTCTACAGCTACACCATTGAGAGCATCTTGACTGGCTGCATCACTGCTTGGTATGGCAACAGCACCACCCTCGATCGCAAAGCGCTACAGAAGGTAGTGTGGACAGCCCAGTACATCACTGGGGCCACACACTCTGCCATCCAGGCCCGGAAAATTGGCCTTGAGTGACTCCAGCCACCCAAGCCATAGACAGTTCTCTCTGTACAGCAAGCGGTACCGGTGCATGAAGTCTGACACCAACAGGCACCTGAACGGCTTCTATCCCCAAGCCATAAGACTGCTAAATGGCTAACAGAATGGCTACACAGACTGAGTTGACCCTTGTATTTTATTGTTGTTGTTGCACTGTCTCTATGCACAGTCATAGGACGACACACTCACACACACTGACACTTCAACACACACATAACATGCACACACATTTATACTGACTCTACACACACGCACTCTTCATTTACCCTGCTGATACACTGTTAATCATAACATGTCCTGATGCTTAGTCACTTTACCCTTACACATATCTACCTCTATCAACTTAGTATCCCTGCACATTGTAAATATGGTATTGGAACTGACCCTGTAAATAGTATGCCTACTTTCTCATGTTCTTCTTATTGTGTGTTTTTATTCTACCTTATGTTATTTTAAGTGCATAATTGATATTGATTACAGCATTGTGGTGCAGACACATTAAGCTTCATCACTGCAAACGTTACTAGTACACCATGATGCACACACACACATACACACAACCAATCTGTACACACACACAGGAAGCCTTTACATACAAAAACACAGACAAGAACACAAAGAGAAACACATACAAACATACTCAGTGAAACACGCAATTTAACTGTTTTTAGCGGTCCCCTATAACCAACCCGATCACTGATCTAAAAAAAATAATTAAAAAAATCAGCATTCCCTGTCCTAATACTAACCCAAGCAGGAAGAAGCAAACACTGACAGGACCTAATCGATCTACAACCAGGCTTATATCATGGTGGTTCTATGTCCAACACATCCACTGACCATGTTGAGGTCATTGCATACATCCCAATTGTTCTATCCATCAGAGAACATCTCTCCACCTCATGTAGTGCCCTGGCCTCCTCGCTGCCTCTGCTGAGGGCAGTGAATGAAGAGGAATCAAATTTAGGCGGTCTAACAACTCCCTCTTGTGGCATCTCTATGGTCTCACATCTAAAGTCAAACACATTTGCACATTGCATCCGCAAACACATTTGCAATGGAAAGTTACAGCAAAGATACTGATAACTTCCCCTTTCATCTGTGGTTACAGTAGCATACCCTAAATGTTTAGATAACACGCTCATGGTTAGGCCGTTGAACGATATTTAAATGAAGTTAATTTGGACTTCACTTCAGCCTATGATGTATTATCATGTTCAATCGAATTTGCTCTAGTGCCCACCAGCGTTCATGTGGGCATGGTGGCCTGTCAGATCTGGAGGTTGAGGCGCACGCAACTAGAAGGCAGCAGACATCTAACTTGATTACATGACACGTAGGCGGTGGCTAAAGTAGCCTAATTGGCAAATGGCCTTTGTTCTAATATGATTGTAGCCATACACTTAATGACGGATATGGAAATGTACCCATCTTACCTTGTCTGCTCGTGGGATTCGAACTAGGGACTTTTCGGTTACTGGCCCAACGTTCAAGTGTGCCAAGAAAGGTGAAATGACGCGTAAGGATACAAGTGTCTGGTCATCATTACACATGAACCAAAGTAAATATGTACATGTCTGTGGTTTGTATATGTCATTACTTTTTAAACCAATATGCTATGACTATGTCCCCCAAAGATGATGCACCATTTATGTCTGTCTATTCACCTCATGAACGTATGCCAACAGTACTGCGTGGGCGTGCATGCCGGAGTCCTGAGAACCCAACAACAAACACCTGTTTTACTGGAAGTTACTGTGTGTAGTGTGCGGCAATGCTTTCGTCCGCCTACCGTTACCATTCAATGGACCTTTACTATGTCTGTTACTATAATATCATGCCCATTGGCTAGCACTGTATGCTTGGTTAGTTTCGTTTTCAGAGTGCCAGCAGCTTAAAGTCGTTTACGCAGTCATTTTACACGGATATGCAATGGCAAAGTAAACTCAACTCCGTCCTATGGACGGTATCCATATTACAGGGATCTAAACTAGAGCTATGATATGCATATCGAATGTATTTAATGCTTCCTCAATAGCAGATAGGCCAGTATGTAAATTCTATAGTAGTTTCAAATGGTCTCTATTTTACAGATAAGCCACTGACTATATCATTTTTGTAGGACCCTTAATTTGAATATATGTAGAGGTGGAATGGTATTATTGAAGTATGATAGACCATATATCCGTATAATAATACATAATAACTCCATATATCATTTATAAGAAGGGGATGGTTTCTTGCACAATTTAGAGCAAACCGAAACAACTCACTAATTTGTGGTAAATTTGTAAAAAAAAAAAAGAAAAAAAAAGTGTGAATACAAACCAAATGTTATTGATACCATGAAACTGTTGTTCCATAAGATAAGCAGGCTACCCTGCTATGTATTTTTTTTATTCCCCCCTCCCCCTTAAGTATGTGAACGTAAACGTGATCCACGATCACTTCCGTAGACTACATTATTAAATGCGTTTATTTGCGTTATGCCTAACAGGGAAGTCCTCTCCTCCTCGTTCACCTTATTGCACCAAAACCTTATTCGGCCGCGACATTTTTATTTTCCTTTGCTAAACTTTTAAGAAATAGCCTAATAGTCAACAGGCTATGCTGTTGTAGATGGATTGACGTTACAACTGTACGATATACATATTCAGCTGTCTTCACATGAGTGAGGGAAGACGGAGAGAAGAAACGGAACGGAATTATATCTAACTCTTTTGAAATGTTTATAGCTGACTTTTATTGAGTTTGTGAACGGTAAGTTATTGATATCCTAAATATGTCTGATATTGTAGTTAAATTATGCAATAACTACACAGAAGATCGATTTTTATCAAACATTCAAGTTTTAATCGTTTTGGCAGCCTGTTGGTGCGTTCACTGCGCAATCGAAAGTGCTTTCTTCAGTTGAAGTTCGTCAACAATTTATAAGATCAAATATTTTTAGAATACAACTACCAACACTGTCATATAATTGTAATTTATATCAACATGCATAAGCAGATCCATGATTATTCAGGGTATGATTATTTAAGGTCGGCCTTCCTCACTCTGTTTATGTCTTGACGTTATGTCTTGAGTTGTCTCTATGTTCTGCTATTCTAGGCCGACATGAAGTTCTCAAACTAGTGATTTTCAGTAGTCTAACTTATTTAAAATCATCATGGTTATGATCACTGTGGCTTATTAACCCATTATTATATGGTTGTTAACCCTAAGTAGTTTAACTGTAAGAAGTACAGTGTAAGAATAAGTAAGTACCATAGGCTAGCTACACTGTACTTACAGGAATAATTCAACATTAGCCTAGGCCACTGTAATGTAAAGTGTCACCAGTGGTTGCTGTTGTTGTTGTTGTTGTCTGAGTTGCATGTGTATCAGGCCTACAATCATGATTGATTGTATGGTTTTCAAAACCCCCCTTTTTATTGAATGAACAAATGCATGTAAAAACAATTTATCTTACCCTACCATCCAGTGTTGTTTGGTCTCGAGACCATACATTGAATGTCTCGGTCTTGTATCAGTGTCGGATACATTGACTAAGTCTCCTCGTAATTTCTTCCTGAGACCAGCGGAGTAAAAAACGAATAATTACACTATATATACAAAAGTACAGTTGTTTTTCACCCACTCCACAATTTTCTTGTTAACGAACTATAGTTTTGGGAAGTCGGTTAGAACATCTACTTTGTGCATGACACAAGTCGTTTTTCCAACAATTGTTTACAGACAGATTATTTCACTTATAATTCACCGTATCACAATTGCAGTTGGTCAGAAGTTTACATACACTAGGTTGGCTGTGCCTTTTAAACAGCTTGGAAAATTCCAGAAAATGATGACATGGCTTTAGAAGCTGCTGATAGGCTAATTGACATAATTTGAGTCAATTGGAGGTGTATCTGTGGATGTATTTCAAGGCCTACTTTCAAACTCAGTGCCTCTTTGCTTGACATCATGGGAAAATCAAAAGAAATCAGCCAAGACCTCAGAAAAAAAATGGTAGACCTCCACAAGTCTGGTTAATCCTTGGGAGCAATTTCCAAACGCCTGAAGGGTCCAGTGCATCTGTACAAACAAAAGTATGCAAGTATAAACACCATGGGACCACGCAGCCGACATACCGCTCAGGAAGGAGATGCGTTCTGTCTCCTAGAGATGAACGTACTTTGGTGCGAAAAGTGCAAATCAATCCCAGAACAACAGCAAAGGACCTTGTGAAGAGGCTGGAGGAAACAGGTACAAAAGTATCTATATCCACAGTAAAACGAGTCCTATATCGACATAACCTGAAAGGTTGCTCAGCAAGGAAGAAGCCACTGCTTGAAAACCGCCATAAAAAAGCCAGACTACGGTTTGCAACTGCACATGGGGACAAAGGTTGTACTTTTTGGAGAAATGTCCTCTGGTCTGATGAAACACAAATAGAACAGTTTGGCCATAATGACCATCGTTATGTTTGGAGGAAAAAGGAGGATGCTTGCAAGCCGAAGAACACCATCCCACCGTGAAGCACGGGGGTGGCAGCATCATGTTGTGGAGGTGCTTTGCTGCAGGAGGGACTGGTGCACTTCACAAAATAGATGGCATCATGAGGAAGTAAAATTATGTGGATATATTAAAGCAACATCTCAAGACATCAGTCAGGAAGTTAAAGCTTGGTCGCAAATGGGTCTTCCAAATGGACAATGACCCCAAGCATACTTCCAAAGTTGTGGCAAAATGGCTTAAGGACAACAAAGTTAAGGTATTGGAGTGGCCATCAAAGCCCTGACCTCAATCCTATAGAAAATTTGTGGGCAAAACTGAAAAAGCGTGTGCGAGCATGGAGGCCTACAAACCTGACTCAGTTACACCAGCTCTGTCAGGAGGAATGGGCCAAAATTCACCCAACTTATTGTGGGAAGCTTGTAGAAGTCTACCCGAAACGTTTGACCCAAGTTAAACAATTTAAAGGCAACCAAATTTGCTACCAAATACTAATTGAGTGTATGTAACCTTCTGACCCACTGGGAATGTGATGAAATAAATAAAAGCTGAAATAAATCATTCTCTCTACTATTATTTTGACATTTCACATTCTTAAAATAAAGTGGGGATCCTAACTGACGTAAGACAGGGAATTTTTACGAGGATTAAATGTCAGGAATTGTGAAAAACTGAGGTTAAATGTATTTGGCTAAGGTGTATGTAAACTTCCGACTTCAAATGTATGTGGACAACCTTTCAAATTCGTGGATTTTGCTATTTCAGCCACACCCACTGCTGACATGCGTCTAAAATCGAGCACAGCCTCAGCCATGCAGTCTCCATGAAAAAACATTGTCAGTAGAATGTTCTTACTGAAGAGCTCAGAGACTTTCAACGTGGCACCGTCAGGGATGGTACCTTGACAGCAAGTCAGTTCATCACATTTCTGCGCTGCTAGAGCTGCCCTGATCAACTGTAAGTAGGAGCAACAACGGCTCAGCCGCGAAGTGGTAGACCACACAAGCTCACAGAACGGGACCGACAAGTGCTGAAGCTCGTAGCGCGTAAAAATAATCTGTTCTCGGTTGCAACACTCACTACCGAGTTCCAAACTGCCTCTGGTAGCAACGTCAGCACAATAACTGTTCGTTGGGAGCTTCATGAAGTGGTTTTCCATGGCCGAGCAGCCGCACTTAAGCCTAAGATCCCCATGCGCAATGCCAAGCGTCGACTGAAGGGGTGTAAAGCTCGCAGCCATTGGACTCTGGAGCAGTGGAAAAGTGTTCTCTGGAGTGATGAATCACGCTTCACCATCTGGCAGTTGGATGGACGAATCTGGGTTTGACAGATGCCAGGAGAACGCTACCTGCCCCAATGCATAGTGCCAACTGTAATGTTTGGTGGAGGAGGAATAATGGTCTGGCACTGTTTTTCATTGTTCAGGTAGGGCCCTTAGTTTCAGTGAAGGGAAATCTTAACACTACAGCATACAATGACATTCTAGGTGATTCTGTGCTTCCAACTTTGTGGCAACAGTTTGGGGAAGGCCCTTTCCTGTTTCAGTATGACAATGCCCCCATGCACAAAGCGAGGTCCACACAGAAATGGTTTGTCGAGATCGGCTTGGAAGAACTTGACTTGCCTGCACAGAGCCCTGGCCTCAACCCCATCGAACACCTTTGGGATGAATTGGATCGCTGACTGCGAGCCAGGCCTAATCTCCCAACATCAGTGCCCGACCTTAATAATGCTCTTGTGGCTGAATGGAAGCAAGTCCCTGCAGCAATGTTTCAACATCTAGTGGAAAGCCTTCCCAGAAGAGTGGAGGATGTTACAGCAGCAAAGGGGGACCAACTCCATATTAATGCCCATGATTTTGAAATGAGATGTTCGATGAGCAGGTGTCCACATACTTTTGGTGATGTAGTATATCGGCTTCATTCATTCAGCGCATAAAAGCGATTCGCCAGGCAAAATATATACACCCTTTTCTTGAAACAATATTATCTTATCGCCTATTGAAACCTTGGATTCCTACTTTAATAGTAACATTACTGTCCTTTACTTTAATTAAAAAATATCCTCAAACTTTGTCAGAATTTCGTTGACTCGCTGGTAGGGAAGAGTGGAGGAAATAGTTTGACATTTGCAAGCTCACTATTAGTAAGGGTTGACAGAAGGTAATATTAACAGGCTTTATGTTATTCCCTATTATAGACATGTTTGCACAGTAGCAAACCTATAGGACATAGGCCTTCAGTGTGTGATTGGACCTAGGCCTTCAGTGTCTGACAGGCTCCTGATGCTGAAAGGACAGCAACCGTAATACCAGCGCACTCATGTAAGAGAGTGCACTTTTTTTTAATCACAAAAGGCCAGTGGTGTAGTAGAGGCTATACGCAGGTATAAGCCATATACCCACTTTGTTTTTCAGTGGGCATTGCCTATACTCACTTCTTAATCACTTCTGTTACGTATCAAAGTAATTTAGTGGAGGTATACGACTTATTAATTATGTAGTACAATAGAGAAATCATGCACGAAGTAACCTACACAATTGCAAAGCATGTGAAATATATTCACATCCGTGCAGCACACATAGCCTAGTTTCAGCAGAATATAATCTGCAGGCAGCAAGAGCATGCAGCTCTCAACTGGTTGTCACATGGAGCAGCTCACAGAATAATGACATCGGTAGCTGGTAGGTAGGAAAGAATTAAAGGGCAATTACACCCTCCAAAAATATATTTGTCAATTTTTCCAAGACCTCAAAAATGGTCTCATGATGTGGTTTAAGCATTGTTGTGGACTTAGAAAATCACATTTCTGTCATTTTTTGTATTTTATTTTAAAAAGTGTGATTTTGACAGTGAAAATCTGAAAAATCTATAGGAAAATCTAGGATTTTTCACACAGGGCACCTTACCTTCACACAGGACCCACTTCTCCAGGCACCGCTACACTACTGCATAGGGCAGATGGAAAGACAGCAGTCTTATCACTCTGAGATAATAAGTTAGTAGGTCCCAATCATAAGAATACAAAAACACAACCATTAGGCTAAGCATTTCCCAATCTCAATTTACAACTATTACTTCACATTGCAAAAAACATTTCACATTTTGCACCAAAGGTGATGTAAAGTTTAAATGCAACAATGTTTCACACACAAGTTATTTTCAAAGCGATGGCTAACAACAGCATGAGAGTTGCAATAATTAACACAGTTCCACTCACCACATGATGATAATTTGAAACTTATTTTTGAAAGTTATTCTTGAAAAGGGAGAAGCTAACAAATTAGCAACAACGTCCTCTTCGATAACACCTGGTGCAGCTGCTGCAAACTAGCCTACAACAAAAGCTAGCTAGCTAGACTGTGGGAAAACTACTTCTAGCTATTGCACAGTGACCTGTTGGCCGTCGAGAAGGCAGAAGTTTCCATGTTTTCGTAAAAACGGTCCCACCCATTACGAGTCAATGTAATTGGTTGATTCCACTGTCACTCCAAAATGTGGGGTGACACTAATACAGTTGAATGGCAGATGCCTTCAATCAAGCTTCTGATGGCCTAGCCAATGACAGACATAGCTAGCTGAGACCACCAAAGAAAAATCCTGATTGAATTTTTTTGCTAACCCTTTCCTTTCTAACAAAAACTGAAAAGATTGAATCAGAACATAATTGAAAATAATAATATTATTATTATTATTTTTTAATTATTTTATAAATCCTTAGCCTTTCTCTGAAAGCATAGATGGCCCTCATTGTTCCCCACTGTCTTTGGGTTAGTAGAAATTTGTAGAGTGGCTCTATTTGCAATCGGCATGCATTTTTTTCGCCATTCTGAATGTGTAAAGAATAAATGTCCATACAGTATGTTCTTCTGAAATATGAACACAGAAATATTGGACATTTTGAACTTTTATTATGTTGATGATTTGACAAAATTACAGTCATGGTCTTGCATTGGACTCACATTTTTCTGGTGTCTGTCTTGACTCTGTTTCGGACCTCTCGCTCCCCTCCTGGTATTGGTCTTGAGTCGGTCTCACCCCCCTCCGGTCTTGGTCTTGACTCGTACTCGATTCGCCCCGGTCTTGATCTTGAATCAGTCTCGCTTTAAGTGGTCTCGAACACAACACTGATATCCTAATTGAAGTAAACTAACAGACAAATAATACTTCCACTGCTACTTACAGCTATTTCACTTCACATCTACCTGTAGTTAAATAATTATACATATATTCCTAATTTCCTCTTTCCACAAGTGCTGGATTGTCACCCACAGTGGCCAATCCACCATTCATTCTGGGTTTGATACCATTCTGGTATGAATGCATGACTGTAAATTTGTATTGGGACTATGTATTGTATTTTTTTTTTTTTTAAAGACTAGGGGACATAACATGTAAACCAGTTATTTTTTCAAACAAAAATCATTTACATCCAGTGATTTATAAAGTTCTCAATGAATATGTACAGTTTTCATATATAAATAGGACATATGGAATGTCATTTACACAAACACAAGGCAGGTAAAGGTAGAGCACATCCTCCGATAATTCTTATTTAGAAATCGTTCAATAATTATTTACTGGGCAATACAGCAAGCTTGTTATAATATGTAGCTGCTATTTTAGATGGAACTCAACATGTCAGCTGTGTGTTCTCTCAAATGTCTAATAAATGAGTCTTTATAAACCAAGGTTGAAGCAAAGCAGATACTGGTTTGTATGTAACATCACGGAGAAGAAAAAATACCTTTTTTTATTTTTTATCCCCTTTTCTCCTCAATTTTCGTGGTATCCATTCGCTAGTAATTACTATCTTGTCTCATCTCTACAACTCCCGTACGGGCTCGGGAGAGACGAAGGTCGAAAGCCATGGGTCCTCCGAAGCACAACCCAACCAAGCCGCACTGCTTCTTAACACAGCGCGCCTCCAACCCGGAAGCCAGCCGCACCAATGTGTCGGAGGAAACACCGTGCACCCGCCCCCCTCGGTTAGCGCACACTGCGCCCGGCCCGCCACAGGAGTCGCTGGAGCGCGATGAGACAAGGATATCCCTACCGGCCAAACCCTCCCTAACCCGGACGACGCTAAGCCAATTGTGCGTCGCCCCACGGACCTCCCGGTCGCGGCCGGCTGCGACAGAGCCTGGGCGCGAACCCAGAGACCACTGCGCCACCCGGGAGGCCAAAAAATACCTTCTAAATAATGGGCCATTTAGTTTTATTACGTTTTATATTAAGAACCTATGCATATCCCAATGTTGTGATAGTTACCACTCGGATACAGTACATAAATAACAATGTTAATAATTTTATAATAAAATATTAAAAGTGCAAGCTTAACACTTGCGGTGTACAAACTTAACATGATGAACAGGAAGGACATTTTTAGACTGAAGGAACCATTTATTAGAATGTAGGTTTACACCTACTACCTATATGGGTTGCTGTCTGGAATGAGGGGGGATGTCACATATTAGCCATTTTCAGTTTGACAAAGTGATATGTTTTGGACCAAAGTTTCCAATATGAGACCAATTTGAGTGATAGTACCCCAACTGGTAGGTACAGTATCTTTGTAAACCTTGTGTGTTGTATGTATACTTCAATGCCAGACCTGACTTATACACCATTGACAGTAGGCTACCTCAGGGATACACCAAACATGGTTGATAAGGAGAAACATTGTTAGTATCATCGTTAGGCCTAGGCCCAGATTTAGAAGTTTCTAGGAACTTAAATGTGCTTTTGAGTCATCGTCCAATCACAGATCCTTTCCTTAGAAATCCAAGAACTCGAGCACATTGCATACATACTCATTGAGCAATAATGCTTGGTGCAGGTTCAGACATAGCAAACTATGTTTATTTTGCAGTGGGAGGTCACATCACAGTGTTCTTAAATCACTTTGGCACATTTATCAGGCACAAGTGGTTCTGGATTTGCCGTTGGCAAAAACAGAGATTTCTGCACATGCATGATCCACTAGCCTAATTCCAGTGTTGGGGAATGGGGAGTAGTGAACTACATGCAGTTCAACTAGTAATTTTAATAACTTTTTAAATTTTGAGGTAGCTTGGTGGTAGTTCCAACTATATACACTACTGTTTGGGGTCACTTAGAAATGTCCTTGTTTTTGAAAGAAAAGCACATTTATTGTCCATTAAAATAACATCAAATTGATCAGAAATACAGTGTAGACATTGTTAATGTTGTAAATTACTATTGTAGCTGGAAACGGCAGATTTTTTATGGAACATATACATAGGCGTACAGCCCATTATCAGCAACCATCCCTCCTGTGTTCCAATTGCACTTTGTGCTAGCTAATCTAACTTTTAAAGGCTAATTGATCATTAGAAAACCATTTTGCAATTATGTTAGCATAACTGAAAACTGTTGTTCTGATTAAAGAAGAAATAAAACTGGCCTTCTTTAGAATAGTTGAGTATCTGTAGCATCAGCATTTCTAGGTTCGATTACAGGCTCAAAATGGCCAGAAACAAGGAACTTTCTTCTGAAACTCGTCAGTCTATTTTTGTTCTGAGAAATTCCATGCGAGAAATTGCCAAGAAACTGAAGATCTCGTACGACGCTGTGTACTACTCCCTTCACAGAACAGCGCAAACTGGCTCTAACCAGAATAGAAAGAGGAGTGGGAGGCCCTGATGCACAACTGAGCAAGAGGACAAGTACATTAGAGTGTCTAGTTTGAGAAACAGCAAGTCCTCAGCTTCATTAAATAGAACCCACAAAACACCAGTCTTAACGTCAACAGTGAAGAGGCGACTCCGGGATGCTGGCCTTCTAGGCAGAGTTCCTCTGTTCAGTCTGTGTTCTTTTGCCCATCTTAATCATTTTATTGGCCAGTCTGAGATGTGGCTTTTTCTTTGCAACTCTACCTAAGTGACCCCAAAGTTTTGAATGGTAGTGTACATTCAAATCTTGGTAGTGTTTTCTGTAGTTAATTACTTTTTTGCCATGTAGTGGTGTAGCTAACTAGTGGAACTACACACAACTTTTTTTTCAAAAATAAAATTACATATGTATAAAGTAGGCAAGAATTTCCTTCTTTTCTGGCATCAGACCTGCCTAATTCTCACAAGAAACACTTTTTGTGTGCCGAATCTCACTTTTTTTCTTTAATAGGCTAAATCCCACATACTGTTACCATTTGACTACAGAGTGATCTGCAATTTGTAGCCTATGAGATTTCAGATTTAGATATTATATTTTTTCACGAGGTTGTTTGGAAGTATCGAACTGTAACTTTAGTTAAGTAAACTATATTTTTCTTAAAGGTTGTACAGTAATTTCATGTTATTTTTTCTGGAGGGGAGTGACATGCAGCTATTTAGGCAAGCTATATGTAGCCTACACAGCATATCAAACAAGCAAGACACAGACAGTCAGTCAATAGCGATTTACTGTTATTTTTTCATCATCATTGCGAACATTGGCTAAACAGGAGGCAGACTGCTGGCTATACAGTGCATTCAGAAAGTATTCAGACCCATTGACATTTACATAAGTATTCAGATTTAGGTATAGGTGACTTGGGGGGGTTGTATAGCTCACCATTGGTAGAACCGCCACTGATTACAGCCTTGAGTTTTTTGGAGGTATAACGCTACAAGCTTAGCACAGCTGTATTTGGGGAGTCTCTCCCAGTCTTCACTGCATATCCTCTAAAGCTCTGTCAGGTTGGATGGGGACCGTTGCTGCACAGGTCTCACCAGAGATGTTCAATCGGGTTCAAGTCCGAGCTCTGGCTGGGCCACTCAAGGACATTCAGAGACTTGTCCCGAAGCCACTCCTGTGTTGTCTTGGCTGTGTGCTTAAGATCAATGTCCTGTTGGAAGGTGAACCTTCGCCCCAGTCTGAAGTCCTGAGCACTCTGTAGCAGGTTTTCATCAAGGATCTCTTTGTACTTTGCTCCGTTCGTCTTTCCCTCAATCCTGAATAGTCTCCCAGTCTCCCTGCCACTGAAAAACATCCCCACAGCATGATGCTGCCACCACCATGCTTCACTGTAGGGATGGTGCCAGGTTTCCGCCAGACGTGACTGTCATGGTTCCACCTGTCACCAGTGGGCGGCAGAGACCGTCCTAGAGACATTAACGACACTCAGGTGTCTCCAATTTACTCATTATGGTTTCTCTGTTAAAAGAAGTGTGTTTTCTGTTGTCCTTTGCAGAAGCTTGAAATGTTTACCTTGTGTGTTTGTTTCCTGAGTGAGGTTTTGGAGACTTAGTGGGATTTTTTTCTCAAATGTACTGTGATCTTGCGGCTACTGTTTCTCAGTAAAGTAATATGTTTATCCTTAACCACTGATTCCTCGTCTGGTCTCTTCTCTGCACCTGGGTCCAACCTTACCACGTCACAGTGACGCTTGGCATTCAGGCCAAAGAGTTCAATCTTGGTTTCATCAGACCAGAGAAGCTTGAGTCCTGTAGGTGCCTTTTGGCAAACTCCAAGCAGGCTGTTGTGCCTTTTATTGAGGAGTGGCTTCTGTCTGGCCTCTCTACCATAAATGCCTGATTGCTCAGTTTGGCCGGGCGATTGCTCAGTTTAGCCGGTTCCAAACTTCTTCCATTTAAGAATGATGGAGGCTGCTGTGTTCTTGGGCACCTTCAATGCTGCAGAAATGTTTTGGTACCCTTCCCCAGATCTGTTCCTCGACACAATCCTGTCTCGGAGCTCTACGGACAATTCCTTTGACTTCACGGCTTGGTTTTTGCTCTGACAACAGTTGGACCTTATAAAGACAGGTGTGAGCCTTTCCAAATCCAGTCCAATCAATTTAATTTATCACAGGTGTACTCCAATGAAGTTGTGAAACATCTCAAGGATGATCAATGGAAACCGGATGGACCTGAGCTCAATTTCGAGTCTCATAGTAAAAGGTCTGAATACTTAAGTAGGGTATTTCTGTTTTTAATACATTTCTAAAAACCTGTTTTTGCTTTCTCATTATGGGGTATTGTTGTAGATTGATAAACTAATTTCATCCGTTTTAGAACAAGGCTGTAATGTAAAAATATTTTGAAAAAGTCAAGTGGTCTCAATACTTTACAAATGCACTGTATATATTTTTGGAACCTTCGGTCAAATCGCAGCTGTTCTGAAATTTGAGGCAGAGAGATAGGCTACATCATTCTATCGACCAAATTGGTTGAGGGTTCAGAAGAGGGTGAGTAAAGAGAGAAACGTGTCACGATCGTCTATGGGTGAGAGAGGACCAAGGCGCAGCGTGTGCAAAATACATTCTCTTTTATTTAGAGAAGGGAAAACACGAAACGAACACTGAATACAAACTAAACAAAACAACAAACGACCGTGAAGCTAAATGACGTAAGTGCATAGACAAGCAACAAACGTTTAACATAGACAATTACCCACAAAACCCCAATGCCTATGACTGCCTTAAATATGGCTCTCAATCAGAGACAATGAACCACAGCTGCCTCTAATTGAGAACCAATCTAGGCAGCCATAGACATACAAACACCTAGACAAGACACTGACCCCTTTACCATACAAAACCCCTAGACAATACAAAAACACATACATTCCCCATGTCACACCCTGACCTAACTAAAAAACATAAAGAAAACAAAGAATACTAAGGCCAGGGCGTGACAGTACCCCCCCCCCCAAAGGTGCGGACTCCGACCGCACAACCTGACATTGAAGGGGAGGGTCCGGGGTGGGCCTTATTATGGCGGCGGCTCGGGTGCGGGACGTGGCCCCCACTCCACCATTGTCAATACCCGCTTTGGTGGCGCCTCTGGAGCGGCGACCCTTGTAGGAAGTCCCGGACTGAAGACCATCCCAGAGGGCGCCACCGGACGGATGGGTAGCTCCGGACTGAGGGGTAGCTCCGGACTGAGGGGTAGCTCCGGACTGAGGGACGGCAGCTCCGGACTGAGGGACGGCAGCTCCGGACTGAGGGACGGCAGCTCATGGCTGGCTGACGGATCTGGCTGCTCATGGCTGGCTGACGGATCTGGCTGCTCATGGCTGGCTGACGGATCTGGCCGCTCATGGCTGGCTGACGGATCTGGCCGCTCATGGCTGGCTGACGGATCTGGCTGCTCATGGCTGGCTGACGGATCTGGCTGCTCATGGCTGGCTGACGGATCTGGCTGCTCATGGCTGGCTGACGGATCTGGCTGCTCATGGCTGGCTGAGCAGATGGATGGCTCAGATGGGGCTGGGCAGACGGGCAGTTCAGGCGCCGCTGGGCAGACGGCAGACTCTGGCCGACTGAGGCGCACTGTAGGCCTGGTGCGTGGCGCCGGAAATACCGGACCGTGCAGGCGTACTGGCTCCCTTGAGCACTGAGCCTGCCCAACCTTACCTGGTTGTATGCTCCCCGTCGCCCGACCAGTGCGGGGAGGTGGAATAACCCGCACCGGGCTATGTAGGCGAACCGGGGACACCATGCGTAAGGCTGGTGCCATGTAAGCCGGCCCGAGGAGACGCACTGGTGGCCAGATGCGTTGGGCCGGCTTCATGACATCCGGCTCAATCCTCAATCTAGCCCTGCCAGTGCGGGGAGGTGGAATAACCCGCACCGGGCTATGAACACGTACAGGAGACACCATGCGCTCTACTGCGTAACACGGTGTCTGCCCGTACTCTCGCTCTCCACGGTAAGTACAGGGAGTATGCGCAGGTCTCCTACCTGACTTCGCCACACTCCCTTTTAGCCTCCCCCCCCCCCCCCCCCCAAGAAATTTTTGGGTTGTACTCGCGGGCTTCCAGCCTTGCTTCCGTGCTGCCTCCTCATATCGCCTCCTCTCGGCTTTAGCTGCCTCCAGCTCTTCACGAGGGAGGCGATATTCTCCCGGTTGTGCCCAAGGTCCCTTTCCATCCAATATCTCCTCCCATGTCCATGAATCCTTTATGCGCTGCTCCCGTTGCTGCTTTACACGCCGCTTGGTCCGATTCTGGTGGGTAATTCTGTCACGATCGTCTATGGGTGAGAGAGAGGACCAAGGCGCAGCGTGTGCAAAATACATTCTCTTTTATTTAGAGAAGGGAAAACACGAAACGAACACTGAATACAAACTAATCAAAACAACAAACGACCGTGAAGCTAAATGACGTAAGTGCATAGACAAGCAACAAACGCTCAACATAGACAATTACCCACAAAACCCCAATGCCTATGACTGCCTTAAATATGGCTCTCAATCAGAGACAATGAACCACAGCTGCCTCTAATTGAGAACCAATCTAGGCAGTCATAGACATACAAACACCTAGACAAGACACTGACCCCTTTACCATACAAAACCCCTAGACAATACAAAAACACATACATTCCCCATGTCACACCCTGACCTAACTAAAAAACATAAAGAAAACAAAGAATACTAAGGCCAGGGCGTGACAAAACGTGTGTGTATAATAACACACTTTTTCTTTGCAACTCTGCATAGAAGGCCAGCATCCCGGAGTTGATGTTATTTTAATGGACAAAAAAAATGTGCTTTTCTTTCAAAAAACAAGGACATTTCTAAGTGACCTCAAACTTTTGAACGGTAGTGTATATAGTTTGTATTTGTTTGTTGTCTTCAGTCAATTGCAAATGTGCTTCGTGTTTTGGAACATGAGCCATTTCGATGATCTGTTTAGAATTTCGTGAGTTGTAGCACATACTTGTGAAAATGGCACCAAAGTGATGAAGAAAAACTGTATTAAAGCTCTATCTCCCATCATAACACAACAATAATCCAGCAGTGTATGTGTGTGTGTATGTGTGTGCGTGTGTGTGTGTGCATGTGTATGTGCTCATGCATGCATTGTGTGTGTGTGCACTGGCTCACGTGCGCGGTGGCGTGTGTGTGTGTGTCTATTTGAGCTGTTTGTGGTTTGAGAAGTTAATTAGGAAATCTGAATAATTATGTAATCCTAGAAAGTTCTTGCTAAACTCAACATTTCCTCATCTCCTTACATCAATTTCAACCTGTATCAAGTTCCGGTCAAAGGGACATGAAATTATTTAATAGTTTGTAATTGTCACGACTTCCGCCGAAGTCGGTCCCTCTTCTTGTTCGGGCGGCGTTCGGCGGTCGACGTCACCAGGCCATCGCCGATCCACTTTTCATTTTCCATTTGTTTTGTCTTTGTTTTACACACCTGGTTTCAATTCCCCAATTACATGTTCATTATTTTACCCTCTGTTTTCCCCATGGTTTTTGTGAGTGATTGTTTTAGTGTAAGTTCGGTCCGATGTTTGTGGGCTTGGTATTACTTCATGTATTTGGAGATTTTGAGTAAACTTCATTGTGTTACTCATCTCTGCTGTCCTGCGCCTGACTCCTCTGCACCAGCTACACCCAGAACCTTACAGTAATTCACATATCTTATCAGGCTTTTATTGTTCACCTGTTAACTGAGAAGTAACTGTTTATTCTATAGGATACCAATGGTGTATAGGTGATCTAATGTATGATAGGTGATACCAGTGACATGATGTACTATGATTGCATACTTTGATTGCATACAGTGTCTCAAAACTCTGAGTGGTCCACAATGTGGTTTTTAAATCTGTATTGTGTACTGTAATATTTTGGATTGACACCTAAGTAACATGTTCTAACTCTAGGAGTGAAGAGCAGGAGGTTCCCACTAACACTGGACAGGATGAGAGTGTCCTCGTAGAGCTGCCTTTGAGCTGCTGCCTTCCTAAAGTCTTCAGAAGAGTAATTGTCTTAACACCGGTCAGTGAGTCAGAAAGCACAGTAAAAAGGTATGTTTGGATTAGTCTGATGTTTTTAATCATTTATGTATGGTGATGGCAGACAAATGTCCATCCTATTCTATTATATGGCCACGAAGAGATCTATCTCTGTTTATCAGATCCACATGCTCAAATGCTTTGAGTAGCATACATTATTATGCCAAATGTTTTGGTTAAGCTAAACAAACCAGCATTCATCTACTTACAGTTGAAGTCGGAAGTTTACATGCACTTAGGTTGGAGTCATTAAAACTTGTTTTTCAACCACTCCACAAATTTCTTGTTAACAAACTATAGTTTTGGCAAGTCGGTTAGGACATCTACTTTGTGCATGACACAAGTCATTTTCCCAACAATTGTTTACAGACATATTATTTCACTTATCACACTCTATCACAATTCCAGTGTGTCAGAAGCTTACATACACTAAGTTGACTGTGCTTTTAAACAGCTTGGAAAATTCCAGAAAATGATGTCATGTCTTTAGCAGCTAATTTGAGTCAATTGGAGGTGTACCTGTGGGTGTATTTCAAGGCCTACCTTCAAACTCAGTGCCTCTTTGCTTGACATCATGGGAAAATCTAAAGAAATCAGCCAAGACTAATTGTAGACCTCCACAAGTCTGGTTCATCCTTGGGAGTAATTTCCAAATGCCTGAAGGTACCACGTTCATCTGTATAAACAATAGTATGCAAGTATAAACACCATGACACCATGCAGCTGTCATACCGCTGAGGAAGGAGACGCGTTCTGTCTCCTAGAGATGAACGTACTTTGGTGCGAAAAGTGCAAATCAATCCCAGAACAACAGCAAAGGACTTGTGAAGATGCTGGAGGAAACAGGTACAAAAGTATCTATATCCACAGTAAAACGAGTCCTATATCGACATAACCTGAAAGGCCGCTCAGCAAGGAAGAAGCAAGCCACTGCTCAAAAACCGCCATAAAAAAGCCAGACTATGGTTTGCAACTGCACATGGGGACAAAGATCGTACTTTTTGGAGAAATGTCCTCTGGTCTGATGAAACAAAAATAGAACTGTTTGGCCATAATGACCATCGTTATGTTTGGAGGAAAAAGGGGGATGCTTGCAAGCCGAAGAACACCATCCCAACCGTGAAGCACGGGGGTGGCAGCATCATGTTGTGGGGGTTTTTCTGCAGGAGGGACTGGTGCACTTCACAAAATAGATGGCATCATGAGGAAGTAAAATTATGTGGATATATTGAAGGAACATCTCAAGACATCAGACAGGAAGTTAAAGCTTGGTCGCAAATGGGTCTTCCAAATGGACAATGACCCCATGCATACTTCCAAAGTTGTGGCAAAATGGCTTAAGGACAACAAAGTCAAGGTATTGGATTGGCCATCACAAAGCCCTGACCTCAATGCTATAGAAAATCTTTGGGCAGAACTGAAAAAGCGTGTGCGAGCATGGAGGCCTACAAACCTGACCCAGTTTCACCAGCTCTGTCAGGAGGAATGGGCCAAATTTCACCCAACTTATTGTGGGAAGCTTGTGGAAGGCTACCCGAAACGTTTGACCCAAGTTAAACAATTTAAAGGCAATGCTACCAAATACTAATTGAGTATGTAAACTTCTGACCCACTGGGAATGTGATGAAAGAAATAAAAGCTGAAATAAATCTTTCTCTACTATTTTTCTGACATTTCACATTCTTAAAATAAAGTGGTGATCCAAACTGACCTAAAACAGGGAATTTTTACTAGGATTAAATGTCAGGAATTGTGAAAGACTGAGTTTAAATGTATTTGTCTAGGGTGTATGCAAACTTCCGACTTCAACTGTACATCAACAGAGCAAAATTGGTTGAAAAGACGCCATTACAGCAGGTTTCTGTTTGTAACAACATCATTTAAACCAGTTTTGCCCACTGGGTAGTTGGTGCTAATTAATATCTCTCAAACCTTTGACCTCCTCTGGAGCAGGGATTGACAACTTTGATGGGGATGGGGGGCCACAAAAAAATCATAACTCATCATGAGGGGCTGCAGTTGCTCGTGGGTCTGAGAAGCCGTTTTAAAGTTAATTTCTTGCAATTCTGCACACTTTGCCATAGGATGGAGGCAAATGTTTGCAGTTTTTAATATGATAACTGATGATCAGTGGGCCCCACCCTGGTTGGTAATTTGACCATGCGTACTACAAGTTTAGATAGCTGTCCGCTAGACTAACTTGGCAATCTAAAAAGTGTTAGCTGTCATGGGCTAATTGAATGACTGCTGATGCACAACCACATTTTTAAATTGCACCTGGTGTGTTCTATTATTCAAATTCTCAACAGCAAGTTGAGACACCGACTGAGTTTTCCAAACTTTTGACTGGTACAGTATATACAAAAGTATGCGGGGGGGCACCCTATTCAAATGACACCCTATTCTATATGGGCCCTGGTCAGAAGTTGTGCACTTTAAAGGTAATAGGGTGCCATTTGGGAGCCAAGAAATGTTTTCACTAAAGAAGAGCTCTTTGACTAGAATAGCAGGTGATTGCTCATTGTCAAAGTGCGTGTTTAAGATCAACTACATTGCAGTCTGGGCCCGTATTCACAAAGGGTTTTAAAGTAAGAGGGCTGATATACGATCATATTTCCCTTTTAGATCATTATGAATACAATTATATGAATACTCTGAGACTTTCTGTGAATACGGGTCCTGCACTCCAAATAACTACTAATCACAGTATGTGACCAAGATGAGGAATTCTGCACTTCAAACATGCCAACTGACAGTACAGTACAGTTAGAGAGAAACAGGAAACCATGGGGCTAGCCATAGGTTCCTTCCCAAATGGTGCAATAGGTTACGTCCCAAATTGCACCCTATTCCCTACATTGTGCACTACTTTTGATGGGCTCTGGTCAAAAGTAGTGCACTATGTAGGGAATAGGGGTCCATTTTGGTTGTAGGTCACACAGCCATATACTGTAGAGAAGAGGAAGAAGTGAAAGTGTTGTAGTGCCACTTAACTGGGTCCTAGTCATAGAGCTGGGCGTTATCGCCAAAAATCCATAATGCGATAACTTTCCTGAATTGATTAATGATAAAATAGAGCAATACGTTTATAACATTAATGTGCACCACAGTTTTATTTATTTATGTATTATCCTTTAAACTACCACTACTAGTTTGATGGTTGTAGCCATCAATTGCCCCATTAACAATCACTTATCAAATCAAAGTTTATTTGTCACATGCACCGAATACAACAGGTACAGTGAAATGCTTATTTACAGGCTCTAACCAATAGTGCAAAAAAGGTGTTAGGTGAACAATAGGTAAGTAAAGAAATAAAACAACAGTAAAAAGACAGGCTATATACAGTAGCGAGGCTATAAAAGTAGCGAGGCTACATACTGACACCGGTTAGTCAGGCTGATTGAGGTAGTATGTACATGTAGATATTGTTAAAGTGACTATGCATATATGATGAACAGAGAGTAGCAGTAGTGTAAAAGAGGGGTTGGTGGGTGGTGTTTGGCGGGACACAATGCAGATAGCCCGGTTAGTCAATGTGGGAGGGAGAACTGGTTGGTCGGCCCAATTGAGGTAGTATGTACATGAATGTATAGTTAAAGTGACTATGCATATATGATAAACAGAGTAGCAGCAGCGTAAAAGAGGGTTTGGGGGGGTATAGGGGGGGCACACAATGCAAATAGTCCGAGTAGCCATTTTATTACCTGTTCAGGAGTCTTATGGCTTGGGGGTAAAAACTGTTGAGAAGCCTTTTTGTTCTAAACTTGGCACTCTGGTACCGCTTGCCATGCGGTAGTAGAGAGAACAGTCTATGACTGGGGTGGCTGGGGTCTTTGACAATTTTTAGGGCCTTCCTCCGACACCGCCTGGTGTAGAGGTCCTGGATGGCAGGCAGCTTAGCCCCAGTGATGTACTGGGCCGTACGCACTACCCTCTGTAGTGCCTTGCGGTCAGAGGCCGAGCAATTGCCGTACCAGGCAGTGATGCAACCAGTCAGGATGCTCTCGATATTGCAGCTGTAGAACCGTTTGAGAAATATGAGAAAACATATTTAATTTCAAACTTCACATTTCTCTAGTATAGGCTACTTATCGTAATGAACATTATCGTCAAAATGCTTGCGATAAGTGATCCGTATGGTCAGTGTTGATCATTTTCAGTTTATCGTCCCAGCTCTACAGTATCAGATACAGTATTGGTGCTTTTCACCTCATGTTACACAATAATACCACTCTTTACTTTTTCTCTTTACTTTTTATTTTACAGGTGAATATAGGCTATAGGTGTGTTAAGATGTGACAATATTCAGCTATGTGTAACAACACAAACACAATACCGTCATTTCTGTATTGTCATCTCTTGGCTCTAGTATAGCTACACCTGTGGGCCAAAGATAAAAACAACACAGAAAGTGCTAGCCTTTCCTGTCCTCCCCAAAACAGATTTCAGAACACCCAGAACAAGATAGATTGGGGGTCAGGCAATATATTGTCTTGTTGGGGACTTGACCCTCTCTATATCCTCACTTTGCACACAGACTTTTACTGCCTTCATGTCTTGTTCTAGACTCTCCTCCATGTGTTCCAGATTTAGAACACTCAAAATAACAACAAAATAGATTGGGGATCAGTCTCACGACTGTCCTGTCTTGTTCTGTACTGTTTATCCTACTGCCATGTATTGTCTGCTCGGCATGTCTTGCATTTGCACCGCATTTCTTCTGTAGTTCTCGTTTTTGTTGCTTTAATCTGTTGAGGGGTGACGGCATTGCGCTATTAACATAACACTAGATGGACAATGATGAAACATTTTATTTGTCTCAGTCCCTCCACTGTCCTGTTGGGGACTTACTGTATGTTATTTTATTACTGAGTTAGGATAATAATTGACATGTCTGAAAGTGAATGTTCTGAGGGGTATACTACAAAGCAGAATCGAGGAGTTAGCCAGCTAACTTTGATAAGCAACAAGAAATAACTATAGCTAAACTTAGATATATATATATATATATTTTTGTTAAATCAATTAGACCATGTCCATTTCAAGCTTATCTTTCCCCCAAAAATTAAAGACTACATCCTCGATCCTGATCCTGCTTTGTAGTATACCCCTCTGGTGTTTTGGTGTTTGTATGATGCATGGACCCTACATTGACCTCGTGTCAATCTTCTTTAAAAAAATGACCTCTTTATGATGGATTTATATTCACAGATTTATCTCAAGTATTCCCTATTCCCTTTGGTTTAAGATGGAATTCAATCAAAGCTACATTAGCTG
This sequence comes from Salvelinus namaycush, assembly GCF_016432855.1. Lineage (NCBI taxonomy): Eukaryota > Metazoa > Chordata > Actinopteri > Salmoniformes > Salmonidae > Salvelinus > Salvelinus namaycush. The sequence continues at coordinate 12,359,155 of NC_052322.1, forward strand.
ACACATTAACTGTTAATAACACAGCAATGTGGCTTTGAATGAATTGAGCCAAAGGGTCTGGTATAACATTGTGCACTCTATAGGGAATAGGGTGCTATTTGTGATGCAGCCTGTATGTTTATGGATATATTACATCATTCAATGTCCTTTATTCCTGTCTCTTCCAGCTCTGCTTCACCATGGCACAGTGGACGCAGATGAAACAGCTGATCCCCTATCTGGCCACACAGACCCTCAACGAGCTCTACTCCCCCTCCTTTCCCATGGACGTCAGGTGCTACCTGGCCAACTGGATTGAGGAGCAGAGATGGTATGACGCACACATAAAGCACACATACAGTGTGAATTTTGACAAATAAAAGTGGGAAAGTGGATACACAAATACACCCTAAACACACCTCTCTCTCTCTCTCTCTCTCTTTCTTTCTTTCTTTCTCTCTTTCTTTCTTTCTTCCCTCCCCAGGGAGGACTTTGAACCAGAGAAGGTAGACCAGGAGCCCCAGGCTCTGACCCTGCTCGATCAGATCATATCCTGCCTACAGAATCTAGCCAGGCAGAACCCCAATGTGGTGGAGAGTATGAGGCTGCAGCATATCTCCAGGAACATGGTACAGTAGATACACACACACTTATCCTCTCCACCAAACACACACACACTTGTAAAAATGGATCCCCATTCAAAATCCTATTTTCCCTAACCCCAACATTTTTTACTGAGTGTTTTCTTTTTATTGACCAGGAAATTAAAATGTGCGGACACATTCTCTTTATGTCCAACAATAAGAATTTCAGTCTTATCTTGATTTAGCTGGAGGAAGTTGTGAGCCATCCAAGTATTTACAGTCACTTTTAATGAAACTGGGTTCCACTTGATCTCCATCATAACATAATGAGCACAACAGTATTCTTTTTTCGCAAAACTGTAAGTCATTTCTCATTGCTTTCACACACAATGCAAATGCTAAGCACATTGTTGCTAAACAGTAAACACAACTCTACAAAAGACACAAAACTCAGTTGTGTAAATCATTTAAAAAAAACATTTGGTCACAGCTGATACAAATTACTCGAATGAATGTGAACCTCTTTTGCACATGAGCAAAACTTCTTCGCATAATTGTTCGATCAGCAATCAGTCCTTAATTCAGACATAAAAGAGTTCACCTCTGAGTTGCTGTTTCCAAGAACGGGCCAAGTAAGAGGCCGAGAGCAAGGACAAAGGAGAGATAGAGGGGCCCTCAGTTGATATGGAAAAAGGTCAAATTAAGCCTTTTGTTTATGGATGTTCATGCTCTTGAGTGACATTCTTTCTGCATTGGTCATCTTTGGTAACACTAATACAGCCGATGATGTGATAATATGTTTACTTGCCTTTTAAGGTCATACTGTGTCACGATCGTCATAATAAGCGGACCAAGGCGCAGCGGGATATGAGTACATCTTCTTTTAATAGAGATGACGAAACACGAAAACGAACACTTTTACAAAAAACAAAACAACAAACGACCGTGAAGCTACAAACGTTAGTGCATACACAAGCTACAAACGTTAAACATAGATAATTACCCACAAACACTTAAAGCCTATGGCTGCCTTAAATATTGCTCCCAATCAGAGACAACAATAAACAGCTGTCTCTGATTGAGAACCAAATCAGGCAACCATAGACTTTCCTAAACACCTACACTGAACACAACCCCATACATACTACAAAACCCCCTAAACAATACACACACCCTAAACTAGACAAAACACACAAACATCCCCTATGTCACACCCTGACCTAACTAAACTAATCAAGAAAATAAATATAACAAAGGCCAGGGTGTGACAGTACCCCCCCAAAGGTGCGGACTCCGGCTGCAAAACCTGACACAGAAGGGGAGGGTCCGGGTGGGCCTTCCTATGGTGGCGGCTCGGGTGCGGGACGTGGACCCCCCTCCACCATAGTCACTACCCGCTTTGGTGGCGCCTCTGGAACGGCGAGTCCCGGACTGATTAGCATCCCATAGGGCGCCACTGGACGGAGGGGCAGCTCCGGACGGAGGGGCAGCTCCGGACTGAGGGGCAGCTCCGGACTGAGGGGCAGCTCCGGACTGAGGGGCAGCTCATGACTGGCTGACTGGCTCTGGCGGATCCTGGCTGACTGGCTCTGGCGGATCCTGGCTGGCTGGCTCTGGCGGATCCTGGCTGGCTGGCTCTGGCGGATCCTGGCTGGCTGGCTCTGGCGGATCCTGGCTGGCTGGCTCTGGCGGATCCTGGCTGGCTGGCTCTGGCGGATCCTGGCTGGCTGGCTCTGGCGGATCCTGGCTGGCGGATCCTGGCTGGCTGGCTCTGGCGGATCCTGGCTGGCTGGCTCTGGCTGGTCATGGCTGGCTGGCTGGCTCTGGCTGGTCATGGCTGGCTGACGGCTCTGGCTGGTCATGGCTGGCTGACGGCTCTGGCTGGTCATGGCTGGCTGACGGCTCTGGCTGGTCATGGCTGGCTGACGGCTCTGGCTGGTCATGGCTGGCTGACGGCTCTGGCTGGTCATGGCTGGCTGACGGCTCTGGCTGGTCATGGCTGGCTGACGGCTCTTGCTGGTCATGGCTGGCGGACGGCTCTGGCTGGTCATGGCTGGCGGACGGCTCTGGCTGGTCATGGCTGGCGGACGGCTCTGGCTGATCCTGTCTGGCGGACGGCTCTGGCTGATCCTGTCTGGCGGAAGGCTCTGGCTGCTCCTGTCTGGCGGAAGGCTCTGGCTGCTCCTGTCTGGCGGAAGGCTCTGGCTGCTCCTGTCTGGCGGAAGGCTCTGGCGGCTCCTGTCTGGCGGACGGCTCTGGCGGCTCCTGTCTGGCGGACGGCTCTAGCGGCTCCTGTCTGGCGGACGGCTCTAGCGGCTCCTGTCTGGCGGACGGCTCTAGCGGCTCCTGTCTGGCGGACGGCTCTAGCGGCTCCTGTCTGGCGGACGGCTCTGAAGGCTCATGGCAGATGGGCGGCTTTGCAGGCTCAGTACAGACGGGCGGCTTTGAAGGCTCAGTACAGACGGGCGGCTTTGAAGGCTCAGTACAGACAGGCGGCTTTGAAGGCTCAGTACAGACGGGCAGTTCATGCGGCGCTTGGCAGACGGCTCTGGCTGGTCATGGCTGGCGGACGGTTCTGGCTGATCCTGTCTGGCGGACGGCTCTGGCTGCTCCTGTCTGGCGGAAGGTTCTGGCTGCTCCTGTCTGGCGGAAGGCTCTGGCTGCTCCTGTCTGGCGGAAGGCTCTAGCGGCTCCTGTCTGGCGGACGGCTCTAGCGGCTCCTGTCTGGCGGTCTGGCGGACGGCTCTAGCGGCTCCTGTCTGGCGGACGGCTCTAGCGGCTCCTGTCTGGCGGACGGCTCTAGCGGCTCCTGTCTGGCGGACGGCTCTAGCGGCTCCTGTCTGGCGGACGGCTCTAGCGGCTCCTGTCTGGCGGACGGCTCTGAAGGCTCATGGCAGACGGGCGGCTTTGCAGGCTCAGTACAGACGGGCGGCTTTGAAGGCTCAGTACAGACGGGCGGCTTTGAAGGCTCAGTACAGACGGGCAGTTCATGCGGCGCTTGGCAGACGGACAGTTCAGACGGCGTTGGGCAGACGGGCAGTTCAGGCGCCGTTGGGCAGACGGGCAGTTCAGACGGCGTTGGGCAGACGGGCAGTTCAGGCGCCGCTGGGCAGACGGGCAGTTCAGGCGCCGCTGGGCAGACGGCAGACTCTGGCCGGCTGAGACGCACTGTAGGCCTGGTGCGTGGTGCCGGAACTGGAGGTACCGGGCTGAGGACACGCACCTCAAGGCGAGTGCGGGGAGAAGGAACAGGGCATACTGGACCCTGGAGACACACTGTAGGCCTGGTGCGTGGTGCCGGAACTGGAGGTACCGGGCTGAGGACACGCACCTCAAGGCTAGTGCGGGGAGAAGGAACAGGGCATACTGGACCCTGGAGACGCACATTAGGCCTAGTGCGTGGTGCCGGAACTGGTGGTACCGGGCTGGGGACACGCACCTCAAGGCTAGTGCGGGGAGTAGCAACAGGACGCACAGGACTCTGGAGAAGCACAGGAGGCTTGGTGCGTGGTGCCGGAACTGGTGGTACCGGGCTGGAGACACGCACCATAGGGCGAGTGCGTGGAGGAGGAACAGGGCTCTGGAGACACACTGGAAGCCTGGTGCGTGGTGTTTGCACTGGTGGTACTGGGCTGGGGCGGGGAGGTGGCGCCGGAAATACCGGAGCGTGCAGGCGTACTGGCTCCCTTGAGCACTGAGCCTGCCCAACCTTACCTGGTTGTATGCTCCCCATCGCCCGACCAGTGCGGGGAGGTGGAATAACCCGCACCGGGCTATGTAGGCGAACCGGGGACACCATGCGTAAGGCTGGTGCCATGTAAGCCGGCCCGAGGAGACGCACTGGAGACCAGACGCGTTGAGCCGGCTTCATGGCACCTGGCTCAATACTCAATCTAGCCCGGCCGATACGAGGAGCTGGTATGTACCACACCGGGCTATGCACACGTACAGGAGACACCATGCGCTCTACAGCGTAACACGGTGTCTGCCCGTACTCTCGCTCTCCACGGTAAGTACAGGGAGTAGGCGCAGGTCTCCTACCTGACTTCGCCACACTCCCTTTTAGATCCCCCCCCCAAGACATTTTTTGGGCTGACTCACAGGCTTCCTACCGCGTCGTCGTGCTGCCTCCATTCGCCGGTATCCCTCCTCGCACTGCGCCAGAGAATCCCAGGCGGGCTCCGGCATTCGCCCTGGGTCGATCGCCCACCTGTCGATCTCCTCCCACGTAGTGTAGCCCAGATCCTGCTCCCATTGCCATAAATCCTGTGTAGGTGGGTCCTGTTGCTGTTTCACACGCTGCTTGGTCCTGGGTTGGTGGGTAATTCTGTCACGATCGTCATAATAAGCGGACCAAGGCGCAGCGGGATATGAGTACATCTTCTTTTAATAGAGATGACGAAACACGAAAACGAACACTTTTACAAAAAAACAAAACAACAAACGACCGTGAAGCTACAAACGTTAGTGCATACACAAGCTACAAACGTTAAACATAGATAATTACCCACAAACACTTAAAGCCTATGGCTGCCTTAAATATGGCTCCCAATCAGAGACAACAATAAACAGCTGTCTCTGATTGAGAACCAAATCAGGCAACCATAGACTTTCCTAAACACCTACACTGAACACAACCTCATACATACTACAAAACCCCCTAAACAATACACACACCCTAAACTAGACAAAACACACAAACATCCCCCATGTCACACCCTGACCTAACTAAACTAATCAAGAAAATAAATATAACAAAGGCCAGGGTGTAACATACTGTAAATATAGTACAAACAAATGGCACAGACATATTGTATAAAAGAAGGTTAACCATGTTAGGGTATATTGATAGTTGTAGTTAGTATTTATTGGGCCATTATGTAACGATTGATTGAAATGACTTTTCATTAGATAACAAGTTGTATGTTTTGACGGAGGTAGTTGATTTGGTGTCAGTTTGTGTTAATTGTTTTGAACAAGTCAATTATTTTTGGACAAAGAAAAAGCAAAACTGTAAATCAATACAGTCTAAAAATGTATCCGTGGAGCTAAAATAAATGACACATAAATGTAAAGCGGAGTATTTTCTGTGTAGCAGTGAAAATCAATGCTGTGCTTTCTGATAACGCTGCCAAGTTGTAACATTTATAAACTGAACAGTAACGGACCCAGAATCGAACCTCGAATGCAGCACTTAAATCCAAGAGTACAAGAGAGCTGTTTGGCATCTGTGTTGGCTCTATGATCATTTACCACTTTAACTGAGGCTGTCTGTGCTGTGGTGGGCACAAAAAAAGATAGGATTTTTTTTTTTTAAACAGCTAGCGCTTAAAAAATAATTTCGCTGTTTAAAAATAAATTCCTCCAGAAATGTACTTAAGAATAGAAGTTTGGAGAGTGGCCGAAAATGTATAACAGCTGAAGAATCTAGATTACTTTTCTTCAGACACATAGCAGTTTTTACTGCAGTGGGGAAAGTGACTGTGAACAGGGAGTGATTAGCAATAGCTTGCACTTCTTCAGATATGCAATTCTAAACTGTTTTCAAGAAGGTGGTGGGGATAATCCTAACCCTAACCTAGAGAGACTCCCCCTGAGGAAGTTGATGACACTATTTCAAAGCAATTTCCTGTCCTAGAGAGGAAATGCATGTTCAGGTTCCACCAGCGGACAAAGGCTATTTATACATATTCACAAATTGGGTGTGGGAATCTCTACATGGAGCTGATAAACATCAACAAATAGGGCACTGACAGCTGTCAGTGTAGCTAGCTAGCATGCTAACCTTATCTAGCTAGCTAGCTAACTATCTTGCTAACCTAATCTAGCTCATGGTTTTGTACAAAGTGGGCATTTCGGATTTGTCACTTCAAGCCCTAATACACTGAGTGTACAAAACATTAGGAACACCTTCCTAATATTTGCCCTCAGAACAGCCTCAATTCGTCAGGGCATGGACTCTACAAGGTGTCGAAAGCGTTCCACAGGGATGCTGGCCCATGTTGACGCCAATGCTTCCCACAGTTGTGTCAAAATATCTCGATGTCCTACGGGTGGTGATCCATTCTTGACACACACGGGAAACTGTCTCAAGGCTTAAAAATCATTTTTTAACCTGTCTCCTCCCCTTCATCTACATTTATTAAAGTGGATTTAACAAGTGACATCAATAAGGGATCATAGTTTTCACCTGGATATACCTGGTCAGTCTATGTCATGGAAAGAGCAGGTGTTCCTAATGTTTTGTACACAGTGTATATCATACTTTGACTAAAACGATGACTTAAATTGTTGGCAACATCATGGGTAATCTTCGGCCATCGTCTTTCAGCTCTAAATAGTGGATTTCTACTGGTGTGGGCATTTGACCCTAAACCTTAAACCTAAAATAGCAGTTTTGCTTTTCAGTATTGTTCTTGTTTTCTTATTTTGTCAGGACATTCTGGTCAAGTCCACACACACGCATACGCACACACACACACACACACATACACACTAATGATACTGAAGTGGCCCACTCAGGGCCTTATACATGGCCTTCTCACCATTGTTTACTGTAAAGAGAAAAACTGAAAATACAGGTTTGAAAGCATACAGTTCAGTAGCCTAGGTGCCAGTCTGTTTCTACTCTCTTGCCAAGTCCTTATGGAATTGTCACACATGGAGTTAGCAAGATAGCACAAACAGATCTAGGACCAGTCTAACAGTTCTCAGTACTCAGAGGGAACATGTTGTCCTCAGTAATATTGTCATCTTATATTGAATCAACTGACCTGACTATGTGGATATGGTCTGGTGGTTGATGGGAACTCTGCCTGTCTTCCAGAATATGTTCCGCTCCCAACCCTTCCAGCTGGTACTCACAGTCAGGGATGTCCTGAGGAAGGAGAGAGAGCTGCTCAGTCAGGCGGTAAGTGTAACAGAGCCTTTAGCTCAGCGCGCCAACACAGTCTTGGGGCACATAGGAGGGCCACAGAAACCACAAAAGTTCACTTCCAAGACAAAATATGTTTTGGATTGTTAATATGACAAGAAAGCTCCGTGTAAAACATTTGACTTTTTTACATTTGACTTTTAAAACATTTGAATGTTTAATATGTGGGCATAATAGGTAATACCAGTCCGCCCCCCTCCATAGTTTACCCAAATCCCCTCACTCCACTTCCCCCTGGCCCCAACCCAGCCCAGAACCCCATGGGCTCTGCCCCCACCACCAGACACACCTCTAATACGTTGTCTTCCCCCTCCACAGTCTACCCAGATCCCGGCCCTAGCCTTCTTCTCTCAACCCCCAGCCCAGGATTCCATGGCTGCAGCCCCCCCCACCAGGGACGTGGACCTGCTTGTGCTCAAGGTGCTTGAGATCCAGGACTGCAGACAGCAGATCCACCAGCTGCAGGAGGAGCTCAACTGGGAGAGGCAGAACTATGAGTCCATGCAGGGTGAGAAATACCAAAGACACATATTACTAAGACGGGGAATAGTTAGCATTTCCCCATAGCAAAACATGTCACACTTAGCCGCAATGCTAATTCGAGCTGAGCATTTGCATAGCAAATAGCTATGGGTGAGGCAGAACTATGAATCCATTCCGGGGCATGAGATGGCTGGGGATAAAGAGATTCTCTGGTACTTTTGTATACTTTTTAGCCAGTAGTTCTGAAAGTAGCGCTCACGAGCCAAAAGTGGCCCCATTTAGACGTTTTTAATCAAAAATCGACTTACAGTCAAGGGTGCATACATTATGTGCACCACGTCATTGTGCATCTTGCTAGCTGTCACTTAAATAGCGAGGTTCTGAATCTCATTGGCTGGAACTCGAATTGCTAGTGGGCTGGTCCATGTGGGAGGAAATGTAGGGAAAATGGTGCCGCACAGCTTCTAGTAAACACTCGCTTTTAAACTAGGGATTTTGTGGCTAATTGAGGTAAAACAGTAATTCAGCTCGTAGATTATGCATGTATGAACTACACACTGACACATTCAGCCCAAGTTGAAAAAATAGTTGTCGCTAAATTTCCGGAGCATGTCTTTAAGTAATATTTCCCCCTTAGTCATGCATGGACTTTTATGGGATGTGACGTAAAATGTGACTTTAGTGGACGTTAGGATTCGTCCCTATATGCCACTCAGCAGACACTTTTATCCAAAAAGACTGTATATTGAGTACATACATTTTTTGTCAATTTACCAGTTGAGCCAGTTGGAACCTATACAAATCTGGATGGAAGCTACAGAATTTAACACAACATACTTCTTTGATCTGGGTTTAATGTTCTGACAAATTGGCCCCCATATGGCACCCTATTCCTTATAATATGCACTACTTTTGACCAGGACCCATAGCTGCCATTTGGGACACAACCTAAATATACTGTATGGATTATTACTCATGCTCAGACTAGTTTGTCAACTACAATACATGTATGTGGACAACCCTTCAAATTAGTGGATTTGGCTATTTCAGTAAAATCGAGCACACAGCCATGAAATCTCCATAGACAAACATTGGCAGTAGAATGGCCCGTATTGAAGAGCTCAGTAACTTTCAACATTGCACCGTCATAGGATGCCACCTTTCCAACGAGATAGTTTGTCAAATTTCTGCCCTGCTACAGCTTCCCCGATCAGCTGTAAGTGCTGTTATTGTGAAGTGAAAACATCTAGGAGCAACAACGGCTCAGCTGCAAAGTGGTAGGCCACACAAGCTCACAGAACGGGACCAGCGAGTGCTGAAGCGTGTAGCTCGTAAAAATCGTCTGTCCTCGGTTGCAACGCTCACTACCGAGTTCCAAATTGCCTCTGGAAGCAACGTCAGCACAATAACTATTTGTCTGGAGCTTCATGAAATGGGTTTCTATGGCTGAGCAGCCGCACACAAGCGTAAGATCACCATGCGCAATGCCAAGCATCGGCTGGAGTGGTGTAAAGCTTGCCGCCATTGGAGCAGTGGAAACGCGTTCTCTGGAGTGATGAATCACGCTTCACCATTTGGCAGTCCGACGGACGAATCTGGGTACCTGCCCGAATGCATAGCGCCAACTGTACAGTTTGGTGGTTGGAGGAGGAATAATGGCCTGGGGCTGATTTTCGTGGTTCGAGCTAGGCCTCTTAGTTCCAGTTAAAGGAAATCTTAACGCTACAGCATACAATGACATTCTAGACTATTCTACGCTTCCAACTTTGTGGAAACAGTTTAAGGAAGGCCATTTCCTGTTTCAGCATGACAATGCCCTCGTGCACAAAGAAATGTGCATACAGAAATGGTTTGTCAAGATCGGTGTGGAAAAACTTGACTGGCCTACACAGAACCCTGACCTCAACCCCATCGAACAACTTTGGGATGAATTGGAACGCCAACTGCAAGCCAGGCCTAATTGCCCAACATCAGTGCCCAACCTCACTAATGCTCTTGTGGCTGAATGCAAGCAAGTCCCCGCAGCAATGTTCCAACAATTTGTGGAAAGCCTTCCCAGAAGGGTGGAAGGCTGTTATAGCAGCAAAGTGACAACCAACTCCATATTAATGCCCATGATTTTGGAATGAGATTATTGCCCAGCAGGTGTTTACATACTTTTGGTCATGTAGTGTATGTGGTTCATAGTTATTCTGAGGAATTTAGTTGTACCCCCAAGGTCAACTCTTATTCCAGATTCCTCACTGTTGTTAGTTTGAGAACCTGGCCAACCACATTCTATTCAAATTCAATGGTAGAAGCAGCTTGATGTAGCAGAGTTTGTAATCCCTATGGTGTCAAGATTAAGTCAATTCATATGAAACGGGTCTTCCACAATGGAAATCATGGCTTTCACAGCCAAACATGGTTCAATCAATCACATGTATTTATAAAGCCCTTTTTACATCAGCAGATGGTTATACAGAACCCAGCATAAAACCCCAATGAGCAAGCAATGCAGATGTAGAAGCATGTTGGCTAAGAAACTCCCTAGAAAGGCAGGAAACTAGGAACTAGGAACCTCTAGAGCGGCTATTCCCAAACTATTCCCAATGCCGTTGGGGGTACGCCAAATAAAAATGTAATACACATTTTCAAACAGTCCATTTAGCTTTTCCAACGGGGCTATACATTTGGGTGATGTTTTTTTCTCACTGCCAAAAATCAAATTAAGCCATCTAGTGTTCAGCGAAATAACAACACAATGTCAAATACAGGTAATAATTAACATCCAATCACATTAACCTTTACTCTCTCGCAGGAAACCTTCACTCTTGCGCAAACATTTTGAAACGAAACATGTCAATTTGAAAAATAAGCCACTGGAGTTTTTGGAGCGAGAATTAAGACGACATTCGAGTAGTAAGACATGTATAAACTGCAACAGATACCATTAATAAGAAGGGGCTCGAAGCGTCTTATATGGTGAGCTACCGAGTGGCTAGGACAGGCAAGCCCCATACTATTGCGGAGGACTTAAATATTCCTGCTGCCGCGGATATGGCTGGGACAATGCCGGGGGAAAAGGCCAAAACTATCCAGACAATGCCTTCATCAAACAACACTGTTTCACAACGCATCAGTGACAAGGCAGGAGATGTTTTGAAACAATTACGCATACAAGCCAGTGAATTCTATCCGTTACAGCTGGATGAGTCAACAGACGTGGTGGGCCTGGCACAGCTCCTGGTAGATGTCCGTTGCGTTTATGGGGGGTCAATTAAGGAAGACATCCTCTTCTGCAAACCACTGGAAACCAGGACAACAGGAGAGGATATTTTTAAAGTACTGGACAGCTTTGTGACATCAAATGGACTTTGGTGGTCAAGATTTGTTGGTATCTGTACTGATGGCGCAAAACTCTTGTGTATTTTCTGCATTATGCAATGATATGGGCAGCAACCATGCAACGCTTTTACAACATAATTCCGCTGCTTATCAAGGGGCAAAGTATTGACACGTTTTTTTTTATTGAGAGATGAGTTTAAAGTTTTCTTTACCGACCATCATTTTCACTTGTCTGACCGCTTGCATGATGATGAGTTTTTCACACGACTGGCCTATCTGGGTGATGTTTTTTCTCACCTGAATGATCTGAATCTAGGATTACAGGGACTCTCCACAACTATATTCAACTATATTCATCGTGCTGTTAAGACACTGATACCCTTTGCAACCACAGTGGATTCTTGGCCCTCACTAGCATGAAAACTAAATACAGGCACAGATTGTGTGTGGAAAATGATTTAAGACTGAGACTCTCCAATACAACATTGCAGAGTTATGTGCATCCTTTCAAGCACACCCTTCTCATTAACCTGTGGTAAGTTATTCACAATTTTTGATGAACAAATAAGGTTTTATATGTAAGATGGCTAAATGAAGAGCTTTTTGTCACTTCCCACGAGCCGGGTTGTGGCAAAAACTCACACTCATTCTTATGTTTAATAAATGTATTGTTTAGTGTGTGTGGCTGGCTTACAATGATGGCAAAAAACAACATTTGAGAGTGAGCTGACCCTGGTGCTAGAGGGGGTACGCACCTGGAGGTTGAATGTTTGAAAGGGTACGGGACTATAAAAAGTTTGGGAACCACTGATGTAGAGGAACCAGGCTCTGAGGGGTGGCCAGTCAGTCCCCTTCTGGCTGTGCCAGTGTAGATTATAAGAGTACATGGCCATTAAGGCCAGATCGTTCTTCAAGATGTTCAAACATTCATAGATGACCAGCAGGGTCAAATAACAGTGGTTATAGTGGGTGCAACAGGTCAGCACCTCAGGAGTAAATGTCAGTTGGCTTTTCATAGCCAGAGAGAGGGAAAGACAGAGCTTTTGACTAGCTTTTGAATATCTCCCAGGATACATAGAGTACATTGTTGCCTGATGACTTTAGCAGACATAAAATATAGGAAGGAACTCCCTGTTGCTGAGAGACTGGGAACAGAGAGCTGGGCCAGTATTCATTAAGTATCTCAGAGTAGGAGTGCTGATCTTGGATCAGGTCCCTCACTGTCCATGGGATCTTATTCTAAAAAGCACTCCTGTTCTGAAACACTTTGTGAATATGGGCCCTGAGCTCATGGCGGACTTAGGCTGTGTTTACACAGACAGCCCAATTGTGATCTTTTGCCAATAATTGGCCTTTGACCAATCAGATCAGATCTTTTACCAATAATTGAGTAGAAGATCAAAATTGGGATGCCTGTGTAAACACAGCCATTTTATTCTGTGTCTAGTTGAAATGAGGCCCAGTGTGCATTATTTTCCTCCAAGGCCCTGCGACAGACTAGCATCCTGTTTAGGGGGTGTACTAGTACCAATGACTGTATATATGATTGGACAAAGCCATTGATCAAATGACACCATTAATTCCATTAATTCCTCAATAGCGCATTTAAGCCAAATTAAGTCGGTTAAGATGGCGTCTCATGGAGACATAACATGCACAGTTGAGCTTCTCCAGGAAGTGAAGTTGCAGGCTAGCTCAGTGCTGCCCCCTCTCATTGAGTAACTCAATTTGAAGGCCGACCGGGTTACTGCAGGCTGCAATAAGCAACTAAATTATCCTTATAACTTCTTCTGTGCACAATTTTAAAATAATCGGTTCAAGGACATACATCTGGTGTGTTAGAAGCAATTATTGGTACCATGATTGTCTTCAATTTTTATTTCTTTTTTACACTAAGATTAACCATGAAGATAGTAATTTTTCCATTCACAATAATGGGGATCCTGTTTTCTGCTAACAATGCTTGCAGTACCGCAGTCGTCCTTGAACTTCCTTGGCTTCAGTGAGAGGGGGCAGTCGCCTCCCCTGACTTGTGCCTCACGCTATAGGAACAGGAGATATGCTCCTGACTTATGGGCCATTCTGTCTCGGACAAGGCTACTTTGACTGCGTTTACACAGCATGGCAAATTCTGTTCACTAATTGGTCTTTTGACCAATCAGATCAGCTCTGGAAAAGAACTGATGTGAAAATATCTGATGTGGTTGGTCAAAAGACCAATTAGTGGAAAAAATATCCACATTTGGCTGCATGTGTAAACGGCCCAATAAAATAAATAAATGTTACATTTAATTGGGTGACAGGCACTCTCCAGCAGACCCAGACCAATGGGATGGACCCCAGCATGTCAGAAGTCACCAAACTCCAGACTAACATCAAACAGCATGAGTACAATGGCCAAGTCATAGCCAAGGTAAGCTATTACGTAACACACACAATTGTTGTTCTCACGTGTGAGCCTGCTATTGTTACATCTGTCATGAGAGACTATACCTGAAGTTGTCTAAAACATTTTGCTACAGTGTGCCCTTCTGAACATGACCCTGCTACACCTATACTCTAAGTGGATCTCTATGGCCGGAGGGCCATCTAAACTAGTTTTGTTTGTCTCTCCCTGTATGAACTGTTTGTCTCCCTGAGGTCGGAGTTTCCCAGTACTGTAATCTGTGTTTGCCTTTCTCTGCATAACTCTCTCTCTATAAGCTAAACTATGTGTGCGTATGTGTGTTCGTGTGTGTGCATGTGTCTGTTTGCAGAAGCGTGTCCAGCTGCTCCAGGAGGCAGTGTCTAGTCTGGAGAAGTGTCAGTCTCGTCTGATCAGCAGGATCAAAGCCTGGAGGTGGGAACAGCATCAAGCTACTATTGGACACCCCTTCGATGACAACCTCAGCCCTCTGCAGACGTGGTGAGGCCTGCGCGCGTGTGTGTGCAGTGGTGGAAAACATATTCATTTGTCATACTTGAGTAAAAGCAAATGCTATACATAAAATTCCTTATATTAAGCAAACCAGATGGCACTATTTTCTTGTTATTTAAATTTACACACAGACAGACGCCAACACTCAGACATCATTTATTTAACTAGGCAAGTCAGTTAAGAACAAATTCTTATTTACAATGACAGCCTACCAGAAGGCAAATGGCCTCCTACAGGGATGGAGGCTGGGATTTAAATAAAATATATATAGGACAAAACACACATCACGACAAGAGAGACAACACTACATAAAGAGAGACCTAAGACGACAACATAGCATGGCAGCAACACATGAAAACACAGCATGGTTTCAACACAACATGACAACAGCATGGTAGCAACATGGCAGCAGCACAACATGGTAGCAGCACAAAACATGGTACAAACATTATTGGGCACAGACAACAGCACAGGGCAAGAAGATAGAGACAACAATACATCACGCAAAGCAGCCCCAACTGTCAGTAAGAGTGTCCATGATTGAGTCTTTGAATGAAGAGATGGAGACAAAACCGTCCAGTTTGAGTGTTTTTTGCAGCTCGTTCCAGTCGCTAGCTGCAGCGAACTGAAAAGTGGTGCGACTCAGGGATGTGTGTGCTTTTAGAACCTTTAACAGAATGTGACTGGCAGAACGGGTGTTGTATGTGGAGGATGGGGGCTGCAGTAGGTATCTCAGATAGGGAGGAGTAAGGCCTAAGAGGGTTTTATAAATAAGCATCAACCAGTGGGTCTTGCAACGGGTATACAGAGATGACCAGTTTACAGAGGAGTATAGAGTGCAGTGATGTGTCCTATAAGGAGCATTGGTGGCAAATCTGATGGCCGAATGGTAAAGAACATCTAGCTGCTTGAGAGAACCCTTACCTGCCAATCTATAAATTAAGTCTCCGTAATCTAGTATGGGTAGGATGGTCATCTGAATCAGGGTTAGTTTAGCAGCTGTGATGAAAGAGGAGCAATTACGATAGAGGAAACCAAGTCTAGATTTAACCTTAGCCTGCAGCTTTGATATGTGCTGAGAGAAGGGCAGTGTACCATCTAGCCATACTTCCAAGTACTTGTATGAGGTGACTACCTCAAGCTCTAAACTCTCAGAGGTAGTAATCACACCGGTGGGGAGAGGGACATTCTTCTTACCAAACTGCATGACCTTTGTTTTGTTAATCAAGACAAGATTAAGGGCAGAGAAAGCTTGTTGGACACTAAGAACACTTTGTTGTAGAGCGTTTAACACAAAATCCGGAGAGGGGCCAGCTGAGTATAAGACGTTGTGTTTTTTGCATATAAATGGATGAGAGCTTCCTACTGCTTGAGCTACGTTGTTGATGTAAATTGAGAAGAGCGTGGGGCCTATGATCGAGCCTTGGGGTACCCCCTTGGTGAGAGGCAGTGGCTGAGACAGCATTGTCTGACTTTATACACTGCACTCTTTGAGAGAGGTAGTTTGAAAACCAGGCCAAAGACCCGTCAGAGACACCAATACTCCTTAGCCGGCCCACAAGAATGGAATGGTCTACTGTATCAAAAGCTTTGGCAAAGTCAATAAAAATAGCAGCACAACATTGCTTAGAATCAAGGGCAATGGTGACATCATTTAGGACCTTTAAGGTTGCAGTGACACATCCATAACCTGAGCGGAAACCAGATTGCATACCGAGAGAATACTATAGACATCAAGAAAGCCAGTTAGTTGATTATTGACAAGTTTTTCCAACACTTTTGATTAACAGGGCAAAATGGAAGTTGGCCTAAAACAGTTAGAATCAGCTTGAGTTCCCCCTTTAAATAAAGGATGCACTGTGGCTACTTTCCAAGCAATGTGAACCTCCCCAGAGAGGAGAGACAGGTTAAAAATAGGCTTGGCGATGATAGGGGCAGCAACCTTAAATAACAAAGGGTCTAAACCATCTGAACCAAATGTTTTTTGGGGGTCAAGTTTAAGGAGCTCCTTTAGCACCTCGGACTCAGTGATCGCCTGCAGGGAAAAACTTTGTAGCGGGGCAGGGGAAAAAGAGGGAGGAGCATCAGGGATAGTCACATTAGAAGGGGTGGGAGATGTGGAAATCTTGGACATCCAACAGACGTCCAACCTCTGACTTAATGAACTGGTGATTAGAGCTCAGCCATGTGCTCCTTGTCAGTAACAACCATATCATCAACATTAAGGGACATGGGCAGCTGTGATGAGGAGGGTTGGGTATATTCTCCAGGTCTTTAACCATTTTCCAGAACTTCTTGGGTTAAACCCACAGAGAGAACTGCTCCTTAAAGTAACTAACTTTGCATTGGCTTCTTCTGTGGTGTCCTCCCATGAACACCATTCTTGTTTAGTGTTTTATGTATCGTAGACTCGTCAACAGAGATGTTAGCATGTTCCAGAGATTTCTGTAAGTCTTTAGTTGACACTCCAGGATCCTTCTTAACCTCATTGAGCATTCTGCACTGTGCTCTTGCAGTCATCTTTGCAGGATGGCCACTTCTAGTGAGAGTAGCAACAGTGCTGAACATTCTCCATTTATAGACAATTTATCTTACCATGGACTGATGAACATCAAGGCTTTTAGAGATACTTTTGTAACCCTTTCCAGCTTTATGCAAGTCAACTTGCAAATTCTTAATCTTAGCTCTTCTGAGATCTCGATTGTTCGAGGTATGATTCACATCAGGCTCTTCTTCTTGTGAATAGCTAACTCAAATTTTGCGAATGTTTTTTATAGGGCAGGGTAACTTTAACCAACATCTCCAATCTCGTCTCATTGATTGGACTCCCGGTTAGCTGACACTTGACTCCAATTAGCTTTTGGAGAAGTCATTATCCAAGGGGTTCACATACTTCTTCCAACCTACACTGTGAATGTTTAAATTATTTATTCAATATAGACAAGAAAAATACAATAATTTGTGTGTTATTAGTTTAAGCACACTGTGTTTGCCTATTGTTGTGACTTAGATGAAGATCAGATCACATTTTATGACCAATTTATGCAGAAATCCAGGTAATTCCAAAGGGTCCACATACTTTTTCTTGCCACTGTATGCATAACAACAGCATCCCTTCATATACATAGAGCTTTACTCACATAGGCTACCCGTAAACAGTCAACCATACCACAAAGATGTTCAGATACCTGAGGAGCCATGCTACCCTGTCCATACGCACGGACAAGCAGACACATGCCCAGCCGCCGAGACACATGTCCCCGCCCCCCCCCACCTCCATGCGCACGCGTATCCGACTGCATTCATCCATATAAAACAACTTCTCTAGGCAAATGACTATTAAACAGCTAAAGCCTATGGGTAAACACATATACAAATGAAGACTCAAGTTTCAGATTGTCGTGTTTGAATATGAGAGCCTTTTTATGCAAACTGCCTGTAAAGGTTAATCCTCTGTGAATGACTGGTTTGTCTAATCAATTATGACACACATCAACATTTGTATATGTTTGCAGATGCACGATTTGAAGTGTAACATTGCTTTGTGACCTTCTGTCATTTCTCCCCCCCTCTCTCCTACCTCCATTCCCCCCCTCTCTCACTATCCCTCCCTCCCCCCTCTGTCTCAGTTCAATTCAAAGGCTTTAATGACATGGGAAACATATGTTAACATTGTCAAAGCAAAGTAGCTAATAAATCTAAGTGAATTTAACATAAAAAATGATCAGTAAACATTACACTCACCCATAAGAATAAAGACATTTCAAATGTCATATTATGTCTATAAACAGTGTTGTAACGATGTGCAAATAATGAAGTACAAAAGGGAAATAATAAGTACAAAAGGGAAAATAAATAAACATAAATATGGGTTATATTTACAATGGTGTTTGTTCTTCACTTTTTTCCCCTTTCTTGTGGCAACAGGTTACACATATTGCTGCTGTTATGGCACACTGGTATTTCACCCAGTAGATATGAGAGTTTATCAAAATTGGGTTTGTTTTTGAATTCTTTGAGGATCTGTGTAATCTGGGGGAAATATGTGTCATACATTTGGCAGGAGGATAGGAAGTGCAGCTCAGATTTCACCTAATTTTATGGGCAGTGTGCACATAGCCTGTCTTCTCTTGAGAGCCAGGTCTGCCTACGGCAGCCTTTCTCAATAGCAAGGCTATGCTCACTGAGTCGGTACATAGTCAAAGCTCTCCTTAAGTTTGGGTCAGTTATAGTGGTCAAATATTCTGCCACTGTGTACTCTCTGTTTAGGGCCAAATAGCATTCTAGTTTGCTCAATGTTTTGTTAGTTCTTTCCAATGTGTCAAGTAATTATCTTTTTGTTTTCTCATGATTTGGTTGGGTCTAATTGTGTTGCTGTCCTGGGGCTCTGTGGGGTCTGTTTGTGTTTGTGAACAGAGCCCCAGGACCAGCTTGCTTAGGGGACGCTTCTCCAGGTTCATCTCTCTGGCTCTTTGATGGCTTTGTTATGGAAGATTTGTGAATTGCTTCCTTTTAGGTGGTTATAGAATTTAACGGCTCTTCTGGTTTTTGATAATTAGTGGGTATTGGCCTAATTCTGCTCTGCATGCATTATTTGGTGTTTTACATCTCTCTTTCTCTCTCTCTCCCTCCCCCTTCTCTCTGATGAATTTAACACCCTATCTCTTCCTCTTCGAGGTGTGAACAACTCCTGGGGGTGAACGGGAAGTTGAGACAGGAAGTGATGCTGGCCGGGGAGCCAATCCCAGAGCTGCAAGAGAGACTGGGACGTCTGCTGCAAACTCTAATCCAGAGGTCGGTTGTGTTGCCTATAATAGTGTGCTACTTATGAAAAGGGCAAATAAGACTGGTTTAAATACTAGTGCACTATATGGAATGCTGTTAGTTCTATGTTCACTTGCATAGTCCCCTAGTAAATCCCCTGTCCTCTATGCTTTGTATGTTGTATTGTCCTGTAATCTTGGTTAACCCAGAACTAAAATTGTGGTACCATTTATGTTTACGTAATCTGTCCATGAGAAAGTATATGTCCTGTATGGAGTTTTAAAGACGCAAATCAAATTTCTGTGGAAACAGACAGTAAAAACTAATCTTAGTCCCTCATCCCTCATTGACTGTGCTTTCAACCCAAACTGTAGGATTATTAAAACACCGTTTTGTGTTTTCTTGATATGTTTGATAGTGATCTAATTCGTTAATGTCGTGGTATTATGTATTAGAAAACTAATTTGCCTTCACTGAAATGTCTTCAGTTTGAAAACCAAACAAACCGTTTTTGTAGGCCCTGCTGGAACCCACTTGACTTAACGTTGTCCCTCCCTTTATGACCTGCCAGTCAGCCAGCCCACTGGACACAGATGTCAGTTCAACATCTACTTTTGATTTACATTTGATTGAGTTGTCAACTAACATGAATTCAACGTGCAATCAACAAATATATTAAAGTTGGATCTTCTTTTTTTTTACAGTAAATTCCTTTTACATTGATGACTTTTTGTAAATTCACTCAGTTTTCCATGTTTATTCAATGTCGTCACATAGATTTTTTTGTTGTTGAAATGACATGAAAACAACGTTGATTCAACCAGTTTGGGCAGTGGGAGGGCCTTTCTAACACATAGTGTTATGCCTGAGTCATATTGTTGTTGCTGGTCATATCATGTTTGGGTGTTATTTTCCCTTTTTCAGGAAATGCTCTGAATCGACAATGTTTCCCCAGACAAGTACCCCATTCCTTTAAAAACCTTAAGTAGTGCGGACATACCAGCACACTACTGACTCATTTTACTAAGTCATGTTTCCTCTCCTGTGCTATGCTGTTGCAGCTCTCTGGTGGGGGGACATTATGGCTACCAGTCCACACATCACAGACCCATTGATCATTCTACTAACTCTATTTCTATGGTTGCAGCTCCCTGATGGTGGACAAGCAGCCTCCCCAGGTGATTAAGACCCAGTCTAAGTTCTCCACCACAGTGCGCTACCTGCTGGGGGAGAAGGTGGCACCCGGAAAACCAGTCCTCTTCAAGGCCCAGATCATCACTGAGGCCCAGGCTAGGAACCTCGGACAGCTGGGCAGCGTACCCAGGTCAGTGATGTAGTGGAGTACTTCTCAACCTTTTTTTGTACCGGGGACAGGCAAGCTACAGTATTTTTTGTGTTGGGACCAGTATGTTATGGTCCTTCTTCCTGTGACTGCTTCCATCAGCAGACCGGATGTTGAAAAACACTGTGGTGGATGGTTAAGTTTGCATCACTACTGACTTGCTGAACTACAGTGGGTATCATACATTTTCACCCCGTGGATTTCTTCACATTTTATTGTGTTACAGAGTGGGATTAAAATGGATTTAATTGTCTTTTTTACATTGGAGTCATTTAGCAGACACTTATCCAAAGCAACTTACAGGAGCAATTAGGGTTAAGTGCTTTGCTCAAGGGCACATTTTCACCTAGTCAGCTCGGGGATTCGAACCAGCAAACATCCGGTTACTGGCCCAACGCTTTTAACCGCTAGGCTACCTTTTTGTCCATGATTTACAGAACATAATCAAAGTGGAGGAAAAATAAAACACTTATTTACCTTGATTAAATAAGTATTCACCCCCTAAGTCAATACAGGTTAGAAACACCTTTGGCAGTGATTAGAGCTGGGAGACTTCTTGGGTAAGTCTCTAAGAGCTTTGCCCACCTGGATTGTGCAATATTTGCTTATGAATCTTTTCAACATTTTTCAAGCTCTGTCAAGGTGTTGGGGTCTTGCCATAGATTTTCAAGGAGATTTAAATTATAACTGTAACTTGACCACTCAGGGACATTCAATGTCTTCTTGGTAAGCAAGTCCAATGTAGATTTGGCCTTGTGTTATAGGTTATTGTCCTGCTGAAAGATGAATTCCTCTCCCAGTGTCTGGCTTAAAACAGATTGAAGCAGGTTTTCCTCTAGTTTTGTGCCTGTGCTTAGCTCCATCTCATTTATTTTTATCCTGAAAAACTCCCCAGTCTTTGCCGATGTCAAGCATACCCATATCATGATGCAGCCATCACCCTGCTTGAAAATAAGGAGGTAGTTACTCAGTGATGTGTTATGTTGGATTTGCCCCAAACTTAAGGTTTTACATTTAGGCCAAAAAGTGTATTCCTCTGTTGTGTTGTTGTTGTTGTTGCAGTATTACTTTAGTGCCTTGTTGCAAACAGTATGCATGTTTCGGAATATTTTTATTCTGTATATTTGTATTCTTCTTTTCTTAGGGACCTTATGTATGTTGTATGTATGGGGGACAGTGAAAGAGTTAGTCATTCAAAAATCATGTCAATTTATGTGATTTGTTAAGCCACATTTGACTCCTGTGTGAAATTTAGGCTTGCCTAAAGAAAGGGGGTGAATACTTATGCAACGACTATATTTTTGTGATTTAATTTGTAAGAAAAAAAATGGAATTCACTTTTTACTTTGAGTATTTTGCGTAGATCAATCACACACACAAAAAAAAATCACAATTACATCTATTTCCATCCACTGTGTAACACATACCCACTGTATGAGACATGAAGCATTGTTGTCCCGGACCCAGGAAAGCCATGGCATGGTTTGTGATCAGAAGGTAGAGAAAAGCTATAAAGTTGAATTGGTCTGAATTGGTCAAAAGCTCTTGCCAAATGTCGTTTAGTAGTCTACATCATTTTTCACCAGTGGGAAATTTTGGATTGAGGAAGTTAAATTAACTTCCTCAAACAAATTTAATATTGGCTATTTCTTTGTTTACATATTTGTCTGCTAACATTTGGCTTCCTCTATTACTTGATTACACTTAGCCCACTCAGTCACTTAGATAGAATGCATACAAACTAAAATAGATTGTAAACCCATGACAAGATGGCCAAAAAAGAGTCTTCTCTCAATCTGATTAGAGAGTTAACCTTACTTATAATAAGGGTTACGTGGAGAAAATCTGACATCTCTGGAATGAAAATGGATGACCCTCCCTTCAGCAAACCCTCCCGGGAAGCTTAAAAGAAAACAAGTCCCCTATACCCAAAATAATAATTAAAACAAAGTGGATAGCAGAGAACATGTCTACCATTTACTCACTTCTTGGACAGACCAGAGCCTTAGATATGCCGTTTTAGAAACTGTTCCAAATAGCTTAATCAATTGATAGTGACAGAATTAGTTTACTTCCCAAGCAAAGTCAATTTCTTCTCTCCTCAGCTATAAAAAGTTGTAGAGCAGCCTCTGAATGTCAAAGAAACTAAACAATGATATCCCCATATACATTGGATTCACATCTTTCCTTGTTTCTAGCATAAAGCATCACGGACCAAAGCAATGTTGTAGATCACTTTATTCAATCGGATCCGTTTAGTTTTTTTCAAAATCTTAAGCCAACAATGGGTAGGCCTGTGCTTTTAGCCAGTTTCTTTAGTAAAAGGTAGGCTTATGGCATACCTTCTCATACCCCCTCAATTCAAGTCCTGGTTTTAATTTGACAGCCCTTCACTGACACGGAGCTAGACTATTTAAAGAGTGCATGGTGGGTGGAGAAATTGTCAGACAAATCTACTCTCTGTTAATCATATATGTATAGTCACTTTAACTATACATTCATGTACATATTACCTCAATTAGCCCGACTAACCGGTGCCCCCGCACATTGGCTACCTGGACTATCTGCATTGTGTCCCAACGCCCACCACCCACAAACCCCTCTTTTACACTACTGCTACTCTCTGTTTATCATATATGCATAGTCACTTTAACCATGCCTACATGTACATACTACCTCAATTAGCCCGACTAACCGGTGCCTGTATATAGCCTCGCTACTGTTATTTTTCACTGTCTTTTTACTGTTGTTTTTATTTCTTTACTTATCTATTGTTCACCTAATACTATTTTTTACCTAAAAATTGCACCAAAATTTGGTTAGGTCCTGTAAGTAAGCATTTCACTGTTGTATTCGGCGCACGTGACAAATAAACTTTGATTTGATATAGCAGCCTATAGCCTAATATAATCTTCCAAACAGATAGACCTACCTCTTATTTCTTCATGTCAAATAAATAGGGTCAACACAAAGCCCTCTTGTTGTAAGTAAAGTCTAATTAAAAGGAAGATGGTTGAAATGAATTATGCCTACTCGAATTTGCCTACTTTCAGCATCATGAGCTGTCCATTTCCGATTGATTGTGCCCCGGCTGCTGCTTTAATTTTCAGCACAAAAATGTAACTCGAATCTGGCTTATTGTGAGGTCAATAACTCTGATAAATACATAATGTGCAAGAAACATATTGTTTTTATTAAAATCAATTATAATAGTAGCAAACTATCAAAGTTGACCTCCGGTCCTCCTCATCTTCGCGCTCTCCTTCTCAAACTGAACAGAACATAGACTAGTTCGTGTTCTGGACTTGGCCTTATCAAAAATACATTTCAGAAGAGTTCTTTGACTCTCCTCTTGAACTGCTACTGTAGCATTGGTAAGGCAGCACAAAAATACATTTTGATCAGCAAGAGCAGAGCAGGCCGGGGCTGGGCCGGAATATCCATTGCAGTGTGTAACGCAGCCTAGTTTTATTTACACCATCCCATCAGACTCGGGAAGGAAGAACATTTTCTTAGCAATATAACTGCTCTCTGCTTCTCTGAGCATGCACTTTGTAGCCTATAGTGTATAGGCTATGGATAATTTGTTTGAGCACACAGAATAGCCTATAGGCACATGTGATATTGCACGCCCAGCAGAGAATCAGAGATGAGGGGCGGCATCGGGCACACATCGATATACAGTACATTCGGAAAGTATTCAGACCCCTTCCCTTTTTCCACATTTTATTACGTTACAACCTTATTCTAAAATGGATTAAATAAAAATGTTCCTCATCAATCTACACACAATACTCTGATAAATACATAATGGGCAAGAAACATATTGCTTTTACACACAATATCCCATAACGACAAAGCGAAAACAGGTTTTTAGATTTTTTAGCAAATGTATTATAAATGAAAACAGATATCTTATTTTACATAAGTATTCAGACCCTTTGCTATGAGACTCGAAATTGAGCTCAGGTGCATCCTGTTTCCATTGATCATCCTTGAGATGTTTCTCCAACTTGATTGGAGTCCACCTGTGGTCAATTAAATTGATTGGACATGATTTGGAAAGGCGCACACCTGTCTATATAACGTCCCACAGTTGACAGTGCATGTCAGACCAAAAACCAAGCCATGCGGTCGAAGGAATTGTCCATAGATTGTGTCGATGCACAGATCTGGGGAAGAATACCAAAACATTTCTGCAGCATTTAAGGTCCCCAAGACCACAGTGGCCTCTATCATTTTGAAATGGAAGAAGTTTGCAACCACCAAGAGCTGGCCAAACTGCGCAATCGGGCGAAGGGCCTTGCTCAGGGAGGTGACCAAGAACCCGATGGTCACTCTGACAGAGCTCCAGAGTTCCTCTGTGAAGATGGGGGACCCTTTCAGAAGGACAACCATCTCTGCACACTCCACCAATCAGGCCTTTATGGTCGAGTGGACAGACGGAAGCCATTCCTCATTAAAAGGCACATGACAGCCCGCTTGGAGTTTGCCAAAAGGCACCTAAAGGACTCTGACTATGAGAAACAAGATTCTCTGGTTTGACAAACCAAGATTGAACTATTTGGCCTGAATGCCAAGCGTCAAGTCTGGATGAAACCTGGCACAATCCCTACGGTGAAGCATTGTGGTGGCAGCATCATGCTGTGGGGATGTGTTCCAGCGGCAGGGACTGGGAGACTTGTCAGGATCGAGGGAAAAGTGAACAGAGCAAAGTACTGAGAGATCCTTGATTAAAACTTGCTCCAGAGCGCTCAGGACCTCAGACTGGGGCGAAGGTTTACCTTCCAACACTACAATGACGCTAAGCATAAAGCCAAGACAACACAGGAGTGGCTTCGGGACAAATCTCTGAATGTCCTTGAGTGGCCCAGACAGAGCCCGGACTTGAACATCTCTGGAGAGACCTGAAAATAACTATACAGCGACACTCCCCATCCAACCTGACAGAGCTTGAGAGCATCTGCAGAGAAGATTGAGAAACTCCCCAAATACAGGTGTGCCAAGCTTGAAGCGTCATACCCAAGAAGACTTGAGGCTGAGTTTGCCAAGCACATTTTTGTCCATCAAAATAACATCAAAATGATCAGAAATACAGTGTAGACATTGTTAATGTTGTAAATGACTATTGTAGCTGGAAACGGCTGATTTTTTAATGGATTTTCTACATAGGCATTAGGCCATTCCAGTGTTTTACTTGCTATATTGTATTTACTTCGCCACCATGGCCTTTTTTTTCCCTTTACCTCCCTTATCTCACCTCATTTGCTCAAATTGTATATAGACTTATTTTTCAAATGTATTAGTGACTGTATGTTTGTTTTACTCCATGTGTAACTCTGTCTTGTTGTATGTGTCGAACTGCTTTGCTTTATCTTGGCCAGGTCGCAATTGTAAATGAGAACTTGTTCTCAACTTGCCTACCTGGTGAAATAAAAATAATAATGAAAAATAGGCGTACAGAGGCCCATTATCAGCAACCATCACCCCTGTGTTCCAATGGCACGTTGTGTTAGCTCATCCAAGTTTATCATTTTAAAAGGCTAATTGATCATTAGGAAACCCTTGTGCAATTATGTTAGCACAGCTGAAAACTGTTGTCCTGATTTAAAGAAGCAATAAAACTGGCCTTGTTTAGACTAGTTGAGTATCTGGAGCATCAGCATTTGTGGGTTCGATTACAGGCTCAAAATGGCCAGAAACAAAGAACTTTCTTCTGAAACTCGTCAGTCTATTCTTGTTCTGAGAAATTAAGGCTATACCATGCGAGAAAATGCCAAGAAACTGAAGATCTCGTACAACGCTGGGTACTACTGAGGTCAGGGCTTTGTGATGGCCACTCCAATACCTTGACTTTGTTGTCCTTAAGCCATTTTCCACAACTTTGGAAGTATGCTTGGGGTCATTGTCCATTTGGAAGACCCATTTGCGACCAAGCTTTAACTTTCTGACTGATGTCTTGAGATGTTGCTTTAATACATTCACATAATTTTCCTCCCTCATGATGCCATCTATTTTGTGAAGTGCACCAGTCCCTCCTGCAGAAAAGCACCCCCAGAACATGATGCTGCCACCCCCATGCTTCACGGTTGGGATGGTGTTCTTCGGCTTGCAAGCATCCCCCTTTTTCCTCCAAACAAAACTATGGTCATTATGGCCAAACAGTTCTATTTTTGTTTCATCAGACCAGAGGATATTTCTCCAAAAAGTACGATCTTTGTCCTCATGTGCAGTTGCAAACCGTAGGCTGGCTTTTTTATGGCGGTTTTGGAGCAGTGGCTTCTTCCATGCTGAGCGGCCTTTCAGGTTATGTCAATGTAGGACTCGTTTTACTGTGGATATAGATACTTTTGTACCTCTTTCCTCCAGCATCTTCACAAGGTCATTTGCTGTTGTTCTGGGATTGACTTGCACTTTTTGCACCAAAGTACGTTCATCTCTAGGAGACAGAACACGTTTCCTCCCTTAGCGGTATGACGGCTGCGTGGTCCCATGGTGTTTATACTTGCATGCTATTGTTTGTACAGATGAACGTGGTACCTTCAGGCGTTTGGAAATTGCTCCCAATGATGAACCAGACTTGTGGAGGTCTACAATTATTTTCTGAGGTCTTGGCTGATTTCTTTAGATTTTCCCATGATGTCAAGCAAAGAGGCACTGAGTTTGAAGGTAGACCTTGAAATACATTCACAGGTACACCTCCAATTGACTCAAATGATGTCAATTAGCCTATCAGAAGCTTCTAAAGCCATGACATAATTTTCAGGAATTTTCCAAGCTGTTTAAAGGCACAGTCAACTTAGTGTATGTAAACTTCTGACCCACTGGAATTGTGATACAGCTAACTATAAGTGAAATAATCTGTCTGTAAACAATTGCTGGAAAAATGACTTGTGTCATGCAAAAAGTAGATGTCCTAACCGACTTGCCATAACTATAGTTTGTTAACAAGAAATGTGTGGAGTGGTTGAAAAACAAGTTTTATTGACTCCAACCTAAGTGTATGTAAACTTCCGACTTCAACTGTATATACACATATCTTTTTAGAATATTTTTGCCTTTATTATTCCCCGTAAACCCTACCACCCTTACCCCAATTGGAGTAAACTAATAAACAATAACACTTAGGCTTCTACTTCCAGTTTATACATACTATATATATATTTTACAGACACAATCTATTTTACAATAGTTATATTTTGTTTGTTTTTAGTCCAGGCCTTCCTCTATTTCTGATGTCCATCCAGTTTGATTTCTATTTGCCATATATTTGTAACTGTGCTATTTCACAAAAGTTCTGAACCTATGTACATTTTACAGTCCCTGTATGTTTTACATTTGTTATCTTGGTTTTATTAGTCCCACCCTTCAGCTCTATTCAACCCCTCCCATCTATCTCTTAACACCATCCATATTGGATTTCTATTTGCCATATATGTTTCAACTGTGCTGTGATGCTTCACAAAAGTACTGAACCTTTCTATTCTCATAGTTTCTACAGATTGTAAATTAAAGATACAAATTTTTGCTAAAATAACTATTATATTATTGATCGATTGACTATGACTTATCAAATCACCCACTATTGCTATC
Organism: Salvelinus namaycush; assembly: GCF_016432855.1. Classification (NCBI taxonomy): domain Eukaryota; kingdom Metazoa; phylum Chordata; class Actinopteri; order Salmoniformes; family Salmonidae; genus Salvelinus; species Salvelinus namaycush. Next base: position 12,387,078 of record NC_052322.1, read on the forward strand.
TGCAGCATTAGCTCTAGGTAAATGTTGCAATTCTTCAGCCATTATTTGAGCTGTGACCAAAAACGAGCTACATATGGACAGTACCAAAATAAATGATCTAATGACTCTGCCTCCTCGCAGAAAAATCTGCATAGCTGGGAAGATTGTATCCACCATATATTTAACATTCTATTGGTTGCAAGAATTTTGTATAATAATTTAAGTTTAAGTTTTGATTCCGGCGTCTTTTTGCATGTAAATTCATACACCATGTGCCATGCAATCGGTACATCGAAAGTCTCTTCCCAACTATGGGGTCTGAATACTTATGTAAATGTGATATTTCTTCTTTTTTTAAATATATATATATATATATAAATGTGGGAAAAAATCCAAACCTTTTTTTTTAGCTTTGTCATTATGGGGTATTGTGTGTAGATTGATTGAGGGGGGGGAAAACAATTTAATCCATTTTAGAATAAGGCTGTAACGTAACAAAATGTGGGAAAAGTCAAGGGGTCTGAATATATTCCGAATGCACTGTATAGCCTAATAAGCAACTAATTCCAAAACACTGATAAATATTGAACTTTCAGCAATTACAAATTACATGTCCCTCCCCTGGACTAATAAAAAAAAAAAAACTAAACCCTTCCCTTGACTGAAATGTAAAAAGCATGACCCTTCCCCATTTTTCTCCAGGTACCCATTCTGTACATTTCAATCCATCCCTTAACACATTTCTGTGAGCAACTTCCTTGGTGGCTGTCAATAGTTGTGCAGAGAGCATAGTAGGCCAATTAGTCATAATCTACAATAGACACGGATATCACTCACCATATTACTGTAGGCCTTTAAGAAGTTATATTCGAGTCTAAATAAGTGTTTTTGTTCTGTTTATTCCAGTGAGAATGTTGGAGAGTTGATCAATAACACAGCCATTTTGGAACACAACACTTCCAGCAAGAGTACATGTGCCACCTTCAGGAATATGGTATGTACTGCAGCCTTGCTTTTACCATGCACTGTCAAACTTCTTGTGTCGCTTCCTGTAATGTCATATTTGCCAGATTTTTTTTCAACCAGATTTGAAGATTAAAAAAATAAAAAAATAATCTGTATGTCTTAAAGATATGTAAGAAAAAGTCATTCTTATAATTATTTCAAAATGAAATTATAGGTCATAAAGCTATTTATCTTGTTCTGTTGTTATATTCTTCATAAAGTGATATCTTATTCTGTAATTTCCTCCAGTCTATTAAGAAGATCAAGCGAGCAGACAGAAAGGGGTCAGAGTCTGTTACAGAGGAGAAGTTTGCTCTCTTCTTCACCACAGAGATCAGCATCACTGGCTGTGACATTCCCTACAGAATACAGGTCAGGTGTCCTTCTCCCCTCCTTTTCTGCTCCAAATCCTTTCTCCCTTTGGCCTCTGTAATGTTAATATTCTATTCAATTCAACATTTAATAACACTTGTACAGCCCGATCAAACATAGAGGTACATGTCAAAGCTCGAATGACACCACTGTGTGGTATGACAAAGTATTGGTCTCTTTCTACACTCTTTTTCTGGTCTCGCCCATTTGCCTGTGTAATGTCAATTGAGGTTTGACATGTACGATTAGACATCACTTTTTATCTCTTAACGTCTTGGTAATAGCAGTATTATAGCACAGCAGGCCTGAGACATGCAGACAGATTGTGCCACATCTCTAAATTCTCTTAGGGTGACATGTGTTATTAACCTGGTCCCAGATCAGTTTATGCTCTTGCCAACTCCATTGCTGTCATTGGCATGACAATTCCATAAGGAGTTGGCAAGAGAGCAGAAACAGACTGGCACCCAGGCTGAAATGTTATTAATTTGAACTGCAAAATATACAGCATCTCACGACACACTGTACAAGTATAGTTTAGATCCTCAATGGAAAGGTTTTGTCTTGATGATCAGTTATTAGTATGGCTGTACTGACATGGTGTTGCTCTCCTGTGTGCTTGTAGATGATCTCTGTGCCGGTGGTGGTGATCGTTCACGGTAGTCAGGATAACAATGCCCTAGCAACCATCATCTGGGACTGTGCCTTTTCTGAACCAGTGAGTGCCTGCCTTTGGCCATCCCTCGTTCTCTTGCTCTCTCACTCTCTAAACTCTCTTCCCTCTCATATCACACCCACTATCAACACAGACTAAACAGTATGTCTGCTCACTTCACTCACAACATCAACCTTCTCTAATCTTATGACGTCATCAGGAAAGGATTCCGTTTTTGGTTCCGGAGCGCGTTCCCTGGAAGCAGATGTGCAGGACCCTGAACAGTAAGTTCATGTCGGAGGTCGGAACGCAGCGTTGCCTAGACAACTACAACCAACACTTCCTGGCCCAAAAGATCTTCGACAAGCCAGACATCGCTGGAGACTACAGCAACATGCTGGTATCCTGGGCACAGTTCAACAAGGTGCACGCACGCACGCACACACACACAAATCAAATTTTATTTGTCACATACACATGGTTAGCAGATGTTAATGGGAGTGTAGCGAAATGCTTGTGCTTCTAGTTCCGACCATGCAGTAATATCTAACAAGTAATCTAACCTAACAATTTCACAACATGGACACACACACACACACCAGTCTTTACCCACTGGGTACAAACTGGTTGAATCAATGTTGTTTCAATATACTTTGTCAGCGTATTGTGACTTGGAATCTACATGGACAATACATTCGATTTAAATACATATATATTATGCATAAACAGTTGATTTGATGGTGACATTTCAACCACATTTTATGTCATCATGGTAACCGATTTTCAACATAGACAAACATTGTATAAAATATGTTGAATTTGTAACTTTGTAACAACGTCAGATATTCAATCTTATATCCACTATCAGAAAAAAAACAGACTGGGCAGCACCTCCTACTGGAGAGTTGGGTCTACCTACAGTGATCCATTTGGTCTCCCATCCAGTGTTTTAACCAAGCCCAGCTTTGATTTTTGTCACTGACTATTAGCAATGTGCTATGGTGAGAATGACTACTGAGAGATCTCTTAATAACTAAATAGATTCACTGTTGCTATTGACGTAATTCCAAAGGGTAGATTTAACAGATGAAATGTAACCTTACTTTACAAGTCATATGTCATCAATGAGACTATTTAGGCCTATATAGCATTTACAACAGCTATTGTTTCAATTTAACCCAGGGTTCAACTAAAAATAGACTATATATAATTAATATGTTGGATTCACGTCTCAACCAAACATCTAACTTAGAATAGGACTAAATCAAACTTTATTTAAAAGTGCATTTAAAAAGTGCTATTTAGTCCTATTTAACTTTGATTTTTGGTTAGGATGGAGACCTAAATCCAACATATCAATTATTAATTTGTAGACAAACTGGATCTTGAATTGTGTTTTGGTTGTCAATGCAAACAAATATCAACATTTGAATGAGATGCATCTTCTGCTTGGCTAGTTCTATCCGGGCCACTGACTTAATCTGGTTTTAATTCCAGTTTGTCTACAAATTAATGATTCATGACCAAAAACCAAAGGGAAAGAATAGGATTAAGCCAGTGGTTCAGATTAAACTATCCAAGCCTTAGATACAGTACATATCCTTTAAATGTTGATATTTGGTTGCGTTGTCAACCAAACACAATTCATTATTACTTTCCTAATACAGTAAATAGCCTAACGTTAAGGCTGTCTTACAAACTAATGTAACATTCAACCTTAAAATGAGTAACATATCCATGGCCACATTGAGGTTTCTGTTAATAAATGTCTTCTTATGTAATCATAGCAAGGTTGCAGGTCTGTACAGAATCTTGAACAACATTGATCATGTACTTTTAATGTAATCTCAACTACAATCCAGGGCCCGGTTTCCCGATAGCAATGGAATTTAGGGTTATGAATATTTTAAGGATGCATCTTTCCTGCAACGGCCGAAGATGTACCACGCGTTTCCCAAAACACCACGCAGACAAAACGCTCGCTAAATGCGCCATTGAGGCATGTTTCGATACTGATAGGATCAAAAGAAAGGCAGCGCTGCCCTTCGATCAGCTTTCTCCATTCAAATCTTACCTTAGCATTAGTTATTCCACAATACTGACGACAGATCAGGTCCTAGAGAGATAGTCACGAACGTGAGGAGAGACGGACCAAGGCGCAGCGGATGTTGAGTTCCACATATTTATTATAAAGTGAAACTTATCAAAACAAAACAATAAATCAAATAAACTAACAACGAAACGTGACTACGTGGTGTACATGCACAAAACACAAAATAGTATCCCACAAATGCAGGTGGGGAAACAACCTACCTAAATATGATCCTCAATCAGAGGCAATGATAAACAGCTGCCTCTAGTTGTGAACCATATTAGCACCCACATAGAAATATCTATACTAGATCACCCCCTAGTCACGCCCTGACCTACTACACCATAGAGAACTAAGGGCTCTCTATGGTCAGGGCGTGACAGTACCCCCCCCCCCCCCCCAAAGGTGCGGACTCCGACCGCAAAACCTGAAACCAAATGGGGAGGGTGGGGGGGGGGGGGGTGATTAGTGTCGGTGGCGGCTCCGGTGCAGGTCGTAGCCCCCGCCCAGACCCCGGATCCGGCCATGGCGCCGGGCTGAACGCCGTGCCTGGACTGGGCATTGGCGCAGTGGAAGGCTCCAGCCTTGGAGCGGGACAGGACGCCGTGCCTGGACTGGGCACCGTCACAGAAGAAGGCTCTTGCTATGGAGCGGGACTGGACGCCGTGCCTGGACTAGGCACCGGCGCAGAGGGAAGCTCCTGCCATGGAGCTGGACTGGGCACCGGTGCAGAGGAAGACTCCTGCCATGGAGCTGGACTGGGCATCGGTGCAGAGGAAAGCTCCTGCCCTGGATCGGGACTGTGGACTGTCGCAGGAGGTTCCGGACTGTGAATGCGCACTGGAGGCCTAGTGCGTGGAGCCTGTACAGAACGTACCGGACTGGGAAGGCGCACTTGAGGCCTGGTGCGTGGAGCCGGCACAGGTGGTACCGGACTGTGAAGGCGCACTGGAGACCTGGTGCGTATAGCCGGCATCAATTGTACCGGTTCAATGACACACTTCGCACGGTAAGTGCGAGGAGCTGGCACAGGACGTACTGGGCTGTGAAGGCGCACTGGAGACCTGGTGCGTATAGTCGGCATCAATTGTACCGGAACGATGACACACTTTGCACGGTGAGTGCGAGGAGCTGGCACAGGACGTACTGGGCTGTGGAGGCGCACTGGAGACCTGGTGCGCAGAGCCGGCACAAATGGTACCGGACAAATGACACGCTCCTCAATGCGAGTTTGGAGAGCTGGCACAGGACGTACAGGGCTGGGAAGGTGTACTGGAGACCTGGTGCGTGGAGCCGGCACAGATTTTACCAGACTCATAGCACGCTCCTCAGGATGAGTACGGAGAGCTGACTCAGGTGGCATTAAACTGATAACACGCTCCTTAGGGCAAATGTAGTGCATCTCCCATCAACTCAACAACTCTCTCCGTTCTCTCTCCTCCAATATCTCCATCCACTCACTGACGGTCTCTGACTCTCTCCGTTCACTCTCCTCCAGTTTCTCCCTCTTCTCCCAGACTGGCTCACTCCTCGGCTCCGCCGACCACCCCTTGTGCTCCCCCCAAAAATATTTCCGGGCTGTTTTTTGGGCTTTCTTTGTGGCCGCGAACCCCGGCGTCGTCGCTGTCCTCCTTTCTCTCTTTGCGTCCTCTGTGACTCCTGCCAAGGAAGGATCTCCTGTCCTTCCATTATTTCTTCCCAGGTCCAACTTATTTTCCCCATCGTAGCACGCTGCTTGGTCCTTGATTGGTGGGATATTCTGTCACGAACGTGAGGAGAGACGGACCAAGGCGCAGCGGATGTTGAGTTCCACATATTTATTATAGAGTGAAACTTAGCAAAACAAAACAATAAATCAAATAAACTAACACCGAAATGTGACTACGTGGTGTACATGCACAAAACACAAAATAATATCCCACAAATGCAGGTGGGGAAACAACCTACCTAAATATGATCCCCAATCAGAGGCAACGATAAACAGCTGCCTCTAATTGGGAACCATATTAGCACCCACATAGAAATATCTATACTAGATCACCCCCTAGTCACGCCCTGACCTACTACATCATAGAGAACTAAGGGCGTCTCTATGGTCAGGGCGTGACAGATATTATCACCTATGGCTGCAAATATTGAGGCGTCTTATTCTAATGCTTAACATATAATAATGCACTCAATCAAGATTTTGGCACATCATCAAGCATGTTAGGATACATATCATTATCAAAAATTACAGATTACCCAAATAGCTAAATAAAATTCAATTGAATGAACATGAAATTGATTTTAATATCTTTGAAATGTAAACACCTATCTGGCCTATAGGCCTACTGTACACTGAGTGTACAAATCATTAAGAACACCTGCTCTTTCCATGACATCGACTGACCAGGTGGAAGCTATGATCCATTAATGATGTCACTTGTTAAATCTACTTCAATCAGTGTAGATCAAGGGGAGGAGACAGGTTAAAGAAGGGTTTTTTAAAGCCTTGAGACAATTGAGATATGGATTGTGTACGAGTGCCATTCAGAGAATGAACGGGCAACACAAAATATTTAAGTGCTTTTGAACGGGGTATGGTAGTAGGTGCCAGGCGCAACAGTTTCCCATGTATATCAAGAATGGTCCACCACCCAAAGAACATCCAGCCAACTTGACACAACTGTAGGAAGCATTGGAGTCAGCATTGGAGCTTTAGACACCTTGTAGAGTCCATTCCTTGACGAATTGAGGCTGTTTCGAGGGCAAAATAGGGGGGTGCAACTCAATAATAGGAAGGTGTTCCTAATGTTTGGTATACTCAGTGAAGGCTATTTATCTGTTAATGCAGTCATCTCAGTTTTCATTTGAATCCTTTGCTTGTTTGTAACAATTGCACAGACATTGGCAACTTTGTATTTGTAGTCAACTTTGCGGTCACAGAGAGACAGATAAACATATTGAATGTATGTTTAGAAGAGATCTTCTATGAATCAAGTGACGCAGTAGGTGACGCTGTTCTATATGGTCTGAGGCAGTCGCTAAAGTGCATTTTCAAGTGCAACTTTAGTAACGATGGTTTTTGGAAACAGCTCAGAGATTTAACCATGTTCCTACGAAGGTTCTAACGATGAACTTAGCCTTAAGATGCTTTTGGGAAACCAGGCCCTGGTCATTTGGTTGTGCTATTATATGAAGCACCGTGATAACACATTAAGTTGTATAAATACAAAATATCTGACATTGTATCCCCATTTGAACTTTGTTCTGCTTTTAAATGGTTGAAAGTACAGTAATAACACATTTGGATGTGAAGTTTAAACCAAAAGTCAGACATAGTTTTTCCATTGGAACTTTGTTGTCACGTGTGCTTCCTCTCCGGCCTCTAGTTAACCAGGCTGCTCGTTATGGCGCACACCTGTCACCATCGTTACACGCACCTGCGTGCCATCAGACTCACCTGGACTCCATCACTTCCCTATACATGTCACTCCCTTTGGTTCCTTTCCCAGGCATCATTGCTTCTGTTCCTGTGTCAGTTCTGTGCATTGTTTGTGTTTCTTATTTTTGTATTATGTTGTGTTTATTTATTAAAACACTCACTCTCTGAACTTGCTTCCCGACTCTCAGCGCACATCGATACAATTGTGCTTTTAGGTGGGTTGAAGCATAGGGATAACACATTGGGAATTCAACAAACTTCTGGCTGAGTGGGTGAATAAAGGTTGAAATCTCATTGGTCTCAACCAAATATTACCCACATTTCTACGTTGAAATTACGTGGTGTGCCCAGTGGGTAGGCACCCACCACCTCTAGGGTAACTCCATATGCCACATGATTGCTAGTAATATTGTGGACAGAACAGAGTGAAATGTAACAAGCAGAGGGATTAAACAGTGTAATTTCGTTGGTCAGGAGGTGCTCCCTGGACGACCTTTCACCTTCTGGCAGTGGTTTGATGGTGTGATAGAGCTTACCAAGAAGCACCTGAAGAGCTACTGGAGTGACGGGTGAGTCATGTCTGCCAGTCAGAGACAGAGCTAGGCCTGTTCATTAAGCACCAAACGGAAGAAAACAGACTGAAACAGGAAAGGACTACCTGAACTTATCCAATAAGAAATGCTTGTTTTAATTTGACTTTGAAAATGTTTTTGCTACAGTGTGTCCTAATAAATAAGACTGTCTACCAGTGAGAGACACAGAGAAGACCTGGTTTCAAATAGTGTTTCAAAGATTCAAGCCTGTTTTGAGTGTCAGATGGACAGGGTTTGCACCTTTGGGACTATTCCATTGGTTCAATCGAGCACAGTTAAAGTATTTAAAAGAAAATGTATATGACTCACACACACATAGATAACTGTGTGTCCTGGTGTCTTCCTTCCTCTAGGTTGATATTTGGTTTCATCGGTAAGCAGCACCTCCACCTGATTCTGAAGGACCGGCCCAACGGGACCTTCTTACTGCGCTTCAGCGACTCTGAGATAGGAGGCATCACCATCGCATACGTGGCTCCATCAGAGAGTAAGGGTTTAGTCTGTCCGTCCGTCTGTCTGTCCACTCAAAGTAATTTTCCGACTTGGTTTACAGTCTCTATTGGAGTTTCTCATGCTCTGTTTTTCCATTCTGACTGCTTACCTCTGGAATGGAACACTGGATTCCAGAAATCCTGAGATATATTCCTATTAAAGTGGCCTTTCTTTCTCTCTCCTTTCCTCCCTCCAACCTCCATCCCTCTTTCCAGACGGGGGCCAGAAGATCCAGAATATTCAACCGTCCACCAAGAGAGACTTGGAGATCCGTTCCCTTGGTGACCGTATTCAAGACATCGACTTCATCACACACGTGTATCCAGATCTGCCGAAGAATGACGTGTTCCGAAAATACTACACAGGCAAGTCCTATTGTTGACCAACGAGAGAGTGGGGCGGGGGGCGGAGAGACAGCGAGCGAGAGGCAGATAGATAGACAGCGAGAACGAGAGAGACAGAGACACACAGAGAGCGATAGAATATTATTTGTGAGAAGAAGCTTTGAATTAGATTAATATTATGACAATTGTAAGAATTCTCAGTTTAAATGGGAATTCCAATCTTCTTCCCTGCCTCATTTGACCAGATAACCCGTTACCTCGGGATACCACCTCGGGATACCTCTTAGTCTCCATCCAGACCAAAGTAGGAGTGTAAGTTACACAGAAACTATGTAACTAACCAAGGTTCTGTCCCAAATGGAACCCTATCCCCTATATAGTGCATTACTTTTGACCAGGGAATATGGTGGCATTTGGGACATAACCTTGTTACCTAACATGATGTTGTTAAAAGCATACTATGTGTTGTGAATTATTGGTGTGTGTGTGTGTGTGTTTGCAGGGAAGCCCACTGTGACTCTCCTCAGCGCAGTGAGACCCCACAGGACAACAATTCCTCTTTCTATTCCATGTGAGTCTGAATCACTTACTTACACACACACACACGCCAGATGAGTCTGAATCCCTCACTCACATGTACACACACACACACACACACACACACACACACACACACACACACACACACACACACACACACACACAAACAGACTTCACAAGGTCTTCATCATTCTCTCTTAGGGACCAGGGGAATGGAGCCAGTGCATCACCATTCTACTCTCTCTCTCCGTAAGTACCTTGTTAGTCAATGTGATAAACTATACAGTGCCGGGAAAACACATTTACTAGACACTCTTGTCCAGATTTGCAGTTAGTGCATTCATCTTAAGATAGCTACAGTGCTGTGAAAAACTATTTGTACCCTTTCTGATTTTCTCTATTGTTGCATATTTTTGATACTATATGTTATCGGATCTTCAAACAAAACCTAATATTAGATAAAGGGAACCTGAGTTTACAAATAGCAAAAAAAAAGTATACTTGTTTTATTTATTTAATTAACAAAGTTATGCAACACACAATTCCCATGTGTGAAAAAGTAATTGCCCCTTTACACTCAATAACTGGTTGTGCTGGTTCAGCTGCAATGACTCCAACCAAACGCTTCCTGTAGTTGTTGATCAGTCACTGTGGAGGAACTGCTTTAACTCAGTGACATTTGTTGGTTTTCAAGCATGAACTGCTCATTACATGTTCTGACAGAACATTTCAATTGGGATTAGGTTTGGACTTGAGTAGGCCATTCCAAAACGTCAAATGTGCTGCTTTTTAGCCATTTTCATGTAGACTTGATTATGTGTTTTGGATCATTGTCTTGCTGCATGAGCCAGCTGCGCTTCAGCTCACAGATGGATTACATTCTCCTGTAGAATTCTCTGATACAGAGCAGAATTCGTGGTTCCTTCTATTAAGGCAAGTCGTCCAGGTCCTGAGGCAGCAAAGCATCACCAAACTATCATACTACCACCACCATGATTGACTGTTGGTTAAAGGTTCTTACTGTGGAATACAGTGTTTGGTTTTCGGCAGGCATAATGGGACCCATGTCGTCCAAAAAGTTGACAGAAGTTTGCCAAATATCACCTGAAAGCACCTGGATGATCATCAAGACTCTTGGAAGAATGTTCTATGGACAGATGATTCAAAAGTTTCGACGACATGGGTACCATTATGCCTGGCAAAAACCAAACACTGGATTCCACAGTAAGAACCTCATACCATGGTTTGTGGATGCTTTGCTGCCTCAGGACCTGGACAACTTGCCTAGTCAAAGTCCAGACCTAATCCCAAATGAGGTGTTGTGGCAGGACTTGAAACGAGCAGTTCATGCTTGAAAACCCACAAATGTTGCTTAGTCACAGCAGTTCTCCATGGAAGAGTGGGCCTAAATTCCTCTACAGCAACATGAGAGACTGATCAACAACTACAGGAAGTGTTTCGATGGCACAACCAGCTATTGAGGGGCAATTACTTTTTCACACAGGGGCATTGGGTGTTGCATACGTTTGTTTATGCAATAAATGAAATAATTATGTAATTGTTGTGTTATTTGTTCACTCAGGTTACCTTTATCTAATACTAGCTTTTGATTGAAGATCTGATAACATTCAGTAACAAATTAAAAAGAGGGCAAATACTTTTTCACGGCACTGTAGGTAAGACAACCACATGTCATAGTAAACATTTTCCTCAACAAAGCTGCTATCAGCAAAGTCAGTGCTATTAAGAAAAGAGAAGTGTAAGTGTTCCTGCAAGACAGGCAAGTACAACAGTAGGGTGTAGGGTATTTGGTTGTCACACTTTTTACTCTGATGCGTATTTCTCAGCACCAGTATATATTAAGACTCATTTCAACGTTAACATCTCTTATTCCAACATGGAGTCGTTAGTCAGCAAACACACTCGGTTCAATTGTGACAAACAGCCCCATCACGGGGTTGGATGTCACAATAATACATTCTAGTAGGTTATTCCTTTTGTAACAAGAAATGAAGCAATGTAGCACACAGAGTCTTAGAACTAGCCTTACTTTGATCAAACAATATTCCTAACAAAAATCAGTTTTTTTTATGCCTTGAGAACAACATGATATTCTGGGTAAATTTGTGTGTTTATGCATGTGTTTGCAATATTTTCTATGGCCGGTATACGCCCACACCATTCCAATACAGAAAAGCTGCTTTTTAACATACTTAATTTAAAACAGGAAGGAAAACGATTCCCCTCATATAATTAATTCAAGGTCATATTTCATAGGAATCTGGAAACACTGGACATTTGCTTTAAATCCCAGACAGACTCCGTCAGTTTCATGTCTCATGCAATTGTGAGCTACTGTGAAGTTCATGTGTTGACCAGTAACAGGACTCTAGCCTGAGTGCCAGTCTGTTTGCTGCTATCATGAAAACTCGTTGTCACTGGAGTTGGCAAGTTCAAAAACAGGCTAACTTGACTCATCTGGTTAAATAACAGTTACATAATTGAATATAGCTACAAATAAAAATCAAAGTATTTTGTATGTTCTCATCAGGAACAACCAGTTCCACACCCCCTTCCAGCTGGCCCCAGTACCCCTACAGGGGGGGATGTATCCTGACCCCCTCTCCAATCCCAATGGACTCTTCCCTGGCCCGGACATGTGAGTGACACCACACTCGAAGAGGGGATATGTAGTGCTTTCAAAAAGTATTCACACCCGTTGACTTTTTCCACATTCTGTTGTGTTACATCCTGAATTTAAAATGTATTAAATTGAGATGTGTCACTGATCTACTACACACAATACCCCATAATGTCAAAGTGGAATTATGTTTCTAAAAATTAATAAAAAATGTAAAGCTGAAATGTCTTCCAGACTCATATCAAACATCTCCAATCCAAAATCAAATCTAGAGTCGGCTTTCTATTTCGCAACAAAGCCTCCTTCACTCACGCCGCCAAACTTACCCTAGTAAAACTGACTATCCTACCGATCCTCGACTTCGGCGATGTCATCTACAAAATAGCTTCCAATACTCTACTCAGCAAACTGGATGCAGTTTATCACAGTGCCATCCGTTTTGTTACTAAAGCACCTTATACCACCCACCACTGCGACCTGTATGCTCTAGTCGGCTGACCCTCGCTACATGTTCGTCGTCAGACCCACTGGTTCCAGGTCATCTACAAGGCTATGCTAGGTAAAGCGCCGCCTTATCTCAGTTCACTGGTCACGATGGCAACACCCACCCGTAGCACGCGCTCCAGCAGGTGTATCTCACTGATCATCCCTAAAGCCAAAACCTAATTTGGCCGCCTTTCCTTCCAATTCTCTGCTGCCTGCGACTGGAACGAATTGCAAAAATCTCTGAAGTTGGAGACTTTTATCTCCCTCAACAACTTTAAACATCTGCTATCTGAGCAGCTAACCGATCGCTGCAGCTGTACATAGTCCATCGGTATATAGCCCACCCAATTTACCTACCTCATCCCCATACTGTTTTTATTTATTTACTTTTCTGCTCTTTTGCACACCAGTATCTCTACTTGCACATGATCATCTGATGATTTATCACTCCAGTGTTAATCTGCTAAATTGTAATTATTCGCTCCTATGGCCTATTTATTGCCTACCTCCTCATGCCTTTTGCACACATTGTATATAGATTCTCTTTTTTTCTTTTTTTTCTACTATGTTATTGACTTGTTTATTGTTTACTCCATGTGTAACTGTGTTGTTGTCTGTTCACACTGCTATGCTTTATCTTGGCCAGGTCGCAGTTGCAAATGAGAACTTGTTCTCAACTAGCCTACCTGGTTAAATAAAGGTGAAATAAAAATAAAATAAATAAGTCTTCAACACTTTTGTTATGGCAAGCCTAAATAAGTTCAGGAGTAAAATGTGCTTAACAAGTCACATAATAACTTACATGGACTCACTCTGTGTGCAATAATAGTGTTTAACAAGATCTTTGAATGACTACCTCATCTCTGTACCCCACACATACAATTATCTGTAAGGTCACTCAGTCGAGCAGTGAATTTCAAGCACAGATTCAACCACAAGGACCAGGGAGGTTTTTCAATGGTTTGCAAAGAAGGGCTCCTATTGGTAGATGGGGAAAAAACAGACATTGAATATCCCTTTGAGGATGATGCTGTTATTAATTACACTTTAGATGGTGTATCAATACACCCAGTCACTACAAAGATATAGGCGCCCTTCCTAACTCAGTTGCCGGAGAGGAAGGAAACCGCTCAGGGATTTCACCATGAGGACAATGGTGATTTTAAAACAGTTAGAGTTTAATGGCTGTGATAGGAGATAACTGAGGATGGATCAACAACATTGTATTTACTCTAGAATACTAGCATAAATGACAGAGTGAAAAGAAGGAAGCCTGGACAGAATAAAAAAAATATGGCAAAGTGTTATATTTGGGGCAAATCCAACAAAACACATCACTGAGTACCACTCTTCATATTTTCAAGCATGGTGGTGGCTACATCATGGTATGGGTATGCTTGTCATTGGCAAGGACTAGGTAGTTTTTCAGGATATAAAGAAATGGAATAGGCTAAATCCTAGAGGAAAAACTGGCTCAGTCTGCTTTCCAACAGACACTGGGAGACAAATTCCCCTTTCAGCAGGACAATAACATAAAACAGAAAGCCAAATATACACGAGTTGCTTACCAAGATGATATTGAATGTTCATGAGTGGCCTAGTTGCAGTTTTGACTTAAATTGACTTGAAAATCTATGGTAAGACTTGTGTAGCAATGATCAACAATCAACTTGACAGAGCTTGAATAATTTTAAAAAGTATAATGTGCAACAATTGTACAATCCAGGTATGCAAAGCTCTTAACGACTTACCCAGAAAGACTGACAGCTGTAATCGGTTCCAAAGGTGATTCTAACATGTATTGACTCAGGGGTGTGAATACTTATATAAATGAGATATGTCTATATTTCATTATCAATAAAATTGCAAACATTTCAAAAAAAATAAAAAATAAAATCACGTTGTCATTATGGGGTATTTATTGTGTGTAGATGGGTGAAAAAAAGGAATTTAATGGATTTTGAATTCTAGCTGTAACAACAAATTGTAGAATACGTTAAGGGTTATGTATTTGAGGGGTATGTATTTGAGGGGTATGTATTTGAGGGTTATGTATTTGAGGGGTATGTATTTGAGGGGTATGTTAAGGCACTGTATTTGACACTTCACTGGGACAGCACTTCAGACTCCTCCATATACTGTGTGTTTGTGTTTTCAGGTCCCAGGGCCCGACTACTGAGATGGAGCTAGAGGAGATTCTGAACACACTCTCGGAGTAGGAGAAGGAGGAGTAGGAAGAAGTGGAGGACGAGGGGGGAATGTAAGAGGAGGAGGAGCCCAGTGGAGACAGTTTCTCATCACTCTGATCTAACAAAGTGGATATTCGTCAAATCAGTCTTGATTTATGTATTGTAACAGGCCCATAATGTGCTTACTCAAGTCCGTTTTGGATGTATTTGGCTGTTCCCTTACAAAAAAAGATTGCCGTTTTAAAACTGCAGTAAAAGTGCATGAACTGCAGTCGACTGTGGTATTTTAAGACGCATAATTGTAGAATAACTGCAATTATACTGCACTCTAACTGCAGTTACACTGCAAAATTACAGCAGTAAAAAAAACGGTGTTTGTTGCATACTGCAGTTATACTGCACTCTGACAGCAATCTTTTTAGTAAGGATTTTCGCTGCATAACATGTAGAAGTTGTCCCTTTTCAGGTTTAGAAGTGACTGCTAAATGCTAACTCCGTTTGTATAAAATGGTTAGCATAGCTAGCATACAGAAATCGGTGGTAGTAATTTTTTAACTGTAATTCAGTTGATTGGTAATGATGACATGAACATGTGATGCGGTTGACATCTATACAAGCATTATACTCCGATTTTTACCTCAACATAGTGTGAAATACGCTTATAAACATTAGCCGAAATGTAAGCTAATTTTGCTGGGGGCAATGAGGAGAATCGGGATCTTTCCCTCACGCGTTTTCATGGCAATTCCATTGTTTTAGTCGAGTTTGATTGACCTATTTACTGCATCTATAGTCCCAGTCGGTATTAGAACGTTGCGGCCCCCTGCCCGCCTGTGGGGAAAACAACCTAGGGTTACCTAGGTTACCCCGTTAGTTCACAGCAAAACCTCAACCTTTTTCAAACGCAATTTTCTTGTTGTCTGCTTGTTTTAGTAAATTACAAAACTACATTTAAGACAAGTAAAACATGTTTAAAGATTACTTTTCAACATTGCCTGCTCCCGAGCGTTCTCAATACTTAGAAAAACGTAATATTGAGGAGCTTCTCTCATGCCCCTTTTCATGACGGTGCTAGCAGCCACGTGAGGGAGTGAGTGATAGCTAGCTACCGACTGGAACATTAAGCTTCAAGTAGTGAGTAGAGTTACAAACGGATTATACTAAATAAGTTAAATGTCTTACATGTGATGTAATGTTTTCCATACACATAGCTATGTGTAGCCTACTTGGACACCGGGTGCCCACTCTCCCACGCCAAAAATCCTGAAGCCACAGGGCTCTTCTCGCAGGCTCTATTTCCCTACGTGGGAGCATTGCAAACCATAGGTTGGGATTTTTTTACCTGATTACATGTACATTGAACAACACAGCAGCTTTTCGGCATGTTTTGTTATTTATGTATAGCAAAAAATTGACAACGAAGTTAGCTCTTTTATAATGGGGTACAATGGGAAACAATGTTTGTATTCTCCAATTTGTGGCCGTGGTCAAGGGGAATTTCTTATGACGTGAATATCGACTCAAGAGTATTGAGAGAGACGAGATGTTCTGAGAGACATAGACATAATACCTATCACTCCTTTCTCCTAGTTCAGTGGTTCCCATTCTCGACTTTTTCCTTGCTGAGGACCACCAGATCTGGGAACCACTGCCCTAGTTTATAATATAGAAGTGTGTTAAAAGCCATTGGATCATCTATTTAGTAAATCTCTTGCAAAGGCTGTGGCCTGGCATTTTGGCACCCAGAACCAAATCTCGCATGCGCATTGGTCTGTTTCGTCTGTCACGATTCTGTCTTTTTTGGGATAAAGGATATGAGACTGATGGATGTACACTAAGGGAAGACTACCACATTATGCAGACAACATAAATAGTATAGTATAGCCAAGACAACGACCAAATGAGTTAGCAATATACCAGCACAAACATATATGGAACCAGGCTACTTACAGTATGAGACTGAGAACAAACTTCTAGGCTTTCTAACACAATGGAATAAACCAGATCACAGCCATATAAAGTACATGTTGGGTGTTCATACAGTACTTACATACATATTTTCTATACAGTAAACTTTGTTTCCATTTAAAGGAGTATTTCAGAAACACCATTTGCACATATGTAGACACTTATGGGGCTGGATATAATGAATATGAGGTTCGAAGTAGGTGAAGTGTTTCTTTAATATACCGGCATCATTATTAGCTGTCAATATGATAGTTCACTATGTAGTAGTTTGATGATTTATCATTGTTTGCTTGTATGTACAAATTATACATTCCTCATATCCTAGTAGATTACAAGGGGACTTCCACATTTTCAGACCCCCCACAAAAAATATTTTTTATTCTGTTTGGATCTCTAATGCTTAAAATGAAAATATCTTTCCATTTTTAAGTTTTCTTTTTATTGTAAATAACTTAGTTTTACCTAGTTTTAATGTCCATAGCACAGAGATGGTTGATTTTACATGGCATCTTATACAGTATTCCATGACATAACCTACATAGTCACATAGTAGAGTGATATTAAATCATTGATTGTTGGGTGATGAGATTAAATATAGTTGTTTCAGATGAGTAGGCACAAATATAGGTTGCTATTATGATAGTATATGTATTATAGAAAACAAAATGTTTCTATTCAATGCTTTGTTATTTCTCTGTCATTTTTACTACGTTACTTTTAAATGACCAGTAGCGCTTTTGTTATCTCTAAGGGAATGTCATACTCCATGATATATTCTGTCTTTTTCTCAACTATGAAAAGGTATCTTGATATTTTGCTCAAACATGTATTCGGAAGCATTCTCTCTTCTTTTTTAAAATTTGTTGTGAGCAAATGAAGCGGGTGTGCACTATAATCAGAATGCTTCACAAGTCATAATTATTCATACTTCCACAATAAATGTATTTCCTATAAATCCCATGGCTATATAAACCAACCCACCTTCACTCAGATTTATTTTCCTTTGAACTATTAAAAGAGTTGTCATAAACTGTCACAACTGTTTACGACATCTGTCATGTCATGGCTATGACAGTCTTATTTAGTCCTTATGTACAGCTGTAGGATCTTAATTTGAGCCAGTTTGTTACAGCAGGAAAATGATCCTGCAGCAACAGGAATTGTGAATTATTATGTGCATTATAAATAATGGACATTTTTTGTAGGGGTTGATACATTTTTCATATTTTAAAGTGGAAATTACTAACTTTAGAAGCCTTTTTAAACCTTGAATACACTACAAGTTTGCATTTCCTGCCATGCAAGAAAATTCTCAGCAACAAAAGAGTGACTAAATTAAGATCCTACATGTATAAGTAGGGTTCAAGTACAATGTAACAGAGTCTGAAGCAAAACTAAAACATAACTGCAGGCTTTTCTCAACAGCAGCTTTTATCAACTCTGTCAGAGACCTCTGAACTCATCCGACGGGAGAAAGGATGTGAGGAATCAAGGAAATGCATTTGAGGTTTTCTCAAGAACTACTCAGCTATCCTTAATATTTTCCATGGAATTGAGTGAGCGTGGATGTCTAAAAGTTGTTAGTCACCAGAGTTTAATGTTATTTGTGGCTTTGTGTTACAGTATGTTACAATAGTCACAGATCCTGGTATGACTAGTTCCAATAATTCCATAATTGTTACTTAGATCTAGTGTTATGGATTTGAATTCAACACGTGACGTGATCACTGTGTCACTACTTTAGACATTTGTTAATAGTTGGTTTCGTTGGTTTTGTGTATCATCATCATAGATGCCCTTATTGCCCGGCTGATTCAATTTAACTAGCCCTGCTTCAATGACGTCATCATGATCATCAAATATAGGCAACAATCCTTTTGCATGTAACAGTATTTGTATGTCTTCTAAACAATATAATCCTTCGACTCTTTCTTGAATTTTGGATTGATTTCCTTTTTTAGACAAAGAAACACAAAACAGACATAGAATCAACACCATGAGGATTAAGACAGGGATTAAAACAACTCTATAACTTGACCAACTGCCATCTGGAGTTTCCACAGTTCAATGATAAGCATACTTCTATTCACCTCCCTCCCAGCCAAGGCACTTGGGCCCATATTCAAAAAAACATTCCAGAGTGGGACTGCTGATCTAGAATTAGTTTTGTCTGTTAAATCATAATGAATAACAGATACTAGATCAGCACTCCCACCAGAGTCACAATGCTTCTTGAAGGAGAATGGCGACAGATTTGTGCTCACAGGCAGATAAACATCTGCTCTAAAGCGCACTAGACTAGTGGTCCTCTGTAGCTCAGTTGGTAGAGCATGGTGCTTGCAACACCAGGATAGTGGTTTCAATTCCTGGGTCCACATGTATGTAAAATATATGCACGCATATAAGTCGCTTTGGCATATACACTGAGTATACCAAACACTAGGAACACCCTCCTAATATTGAGTTGCACGCCCCCCCCACCCTGCTTTTTCCCTGAGAACAGCCTCAATTCGTCAGGGCATGGACTCTACAATGTGTTGAAAGCATTCCACAGGGATGCTGTCCCATGTTGACTCCAATGCTTCCCACAGTTTCTTTTTATTTCCTTTTATTTTTTAAGGAGTGGATCAGCTTAATATTGTGGAAAGATTGTTGCTTCCATCAATGTAATTGTCTGCATCATTTCCAATCCCCCATATCTTTGTTTTGGTAAATATATATATACATATACCTACACATACACATATGCATACATATATAAATACACATACCTACAGTTGAAGTCGAAAGTTTACATACACTTATGTTAGTGTCATTAAAACTCGTTTTTCAACCACCACAAATTTCTTGTTAACAAACTATAGTTTTGGCAAGTAGGTTAGGACATCTACTTTGTGCATGACACAAGTAATTTTTCCAACAATTGTTTACAGACAGATTATTTCACTTATAATTCACTGAATCACAATTCCAGTGGGCCAGAAGTTTACATGCACTAAGTTGACTGTGCCTTCAAACAGCATGGAAAATTCCAGAAAATTATGTCATGGCTTTAGAAGCTTCTGATAGGCTAATTGACATAATTTAAGTCAATTGGAGGTGAACCTGTGGATGTATTTCAAGGCCTACCTTCAAACTCAGTGACCAAGACCTCAGAAAAAATATTGTAGACCTCCACAAGTCTGGTTCATCCTTGGGAGCAATTTCCAAACGCCTGAAGGTACCACGTTCATCTGTAGAAACAATAGTACGCAAGTAAAAACACCATGGGACCACGCAGCCCTCATACCGCTCAGGAAGGAGACGCGTTCTGTCTCCTAGAGATGAACGTACTTTGGTGCGAAAAGTGCAAATCATTCCCAGAACAACAGCAAAGGACCTTGTGAAGATGCTGGAAGAAACAGGTACAAAAGTATCTATATCCACAGTAAAACGAGTCCTATATTGACATAACCTGAAAGGCTGCTCAGCATGGAAAAAGCCACTGCTCCAAAACCGCCATAAAAAAGCCAGACTACGGTTTGCAACTGCACATGGGGACAAAGATCGTACTTTTTGGAGAAATGTTGTCACGGCCGATGAAAGAACTGGACCAAGGTGCAGCGTGGTGAGCGTACATTTTCCCTTTATTTTAGAAATGTCGCAAACAAAACAATAAACCATACAAAACGACCGTGAAGCTTTAGGGCATTAGTGCCACAAACAAAGTTAACTACCCACAACGAAAAGGAGGGAAAAAGGGCTACCTAAGTATGGTTCCCAAACAGAGACAACGATAGACAGCTGTCCCTGATTGAGAACTATACCCGGCCAAAACATAGAAACACAAAATCATAGAAAACAAAACAGAATGCCCACCTCAAATCACACCCTGACCAAACCAAATAGAGACATAAAAAGGCTCTCTAAGGTCAGGGTGTGACAAATGTCCTCTGGTCTGATGAAACAAAAATAGAACTGTTTGGCCATAATGACCATAGTTATGTTTGGAGGAAAAATGAGGATGCTTGCAAGCCGAAGAACACCATCCCAACCGTGAAGCACGGGGGTGGCAGCATCATGTTGTGGGGGTGCTTTGCTGCAGGAAGGACTGGTGCACTTCACAAAATAGATGGCATCATGAGGGAGGAAAATTATGTGAATGTATTAAAGCAACATCTCAAGACATCAGTCAGAAAGTTAAAGCTTGGTCGCAAATGGGTCTTCCAAATGGACAATGACCCCAAGCATACTTCCAAAGTCTTGGCAAAATGGCTTAAGGACAACCAAGTCAAGGTATTGGAGTGACCATCACAAAGCCCTGACCTCAATCCCATAGAAAATGTGTGGGCAGAAGTGAAAAAGCGTGTGCGAGCAAGATGCCTATAAACCTGACTCAGTTACTCCATTCATAAACCATGTGCCATGGAATGGGTACATCGAAAATCTCTTCCCAACTATTTTGCAATTTATATAGCACAGCTGTCAGTTTTTTGGTCCTTAAATGAAATTGGTATATGTTTTTATTTATCACACTTTTCAAATTCATATTCGTTATATAAATAGGCCCTTTTAATTTTGTCTGGCTTGCCATTCCAAATAAAATTGAATATTTTTTGTTCATATAATTTAAAAAGCAGGTCACTAGGTGTAGGCAAAACCATAAGCAAATAGGTAAACTGACTAAAGAGTTAATCAGGGTGATTTTTCCACAAATAGACAGGTATTTTCCTTTCCATGGTAGCAAGATCTTATCTATTTTTGCTAACTTTCTATAAAAATGTATTGGAGTGAGATCATTTCTTTCTTTTGGGATTTGTATACCGAGTATGTCCACATCTCCGTCAGACCATTTAATTGGTAAACTACACGGTAATGTAAAATTTGCATTTTTTGTGATACAATACGTAATATGGTACATTTATCATAATTTGGTTTTAATCCAGAGAGGATAGCAAAAGTATCTAGATCCTCTATGAGGCCGTGGAGAGACTCTAATTGTGGTTTTAAAAGAAATCATGAATCATGAATCATGCTTCCCACAGTTGTGTCAAGTTGTCTGAATGTCCTTTGATTGGTGGACCATTCTTAATTCACACGGGAAACTGTTGAGCGTGAAAAACGTAGCAGCGTTGCAGTTTTTGACACAAACCGGTGCGCCTGGCACCTACTACCATACCCTGTTCAAAGGCACTTAAATCTTTAGTCTTGCCCATTCACCCTCTGAATGGCACTCATACACAATCCATGTCTCAAGGCTTAAAATCCTTCTTTAACCTGTCTCATCCCCTTCATCTACACTGATTGAAGTGGATTTAACAAGTGACATCAATAAGGGATCATAGCTTTGACCTGGATTCACCTGGTCAGTCTATGTCATGGAAAGAGCAGGTGTCCTTAGTGTTTTGTACACAGTGCATTATATTCTTATATTACTAGTCTAGAGCCATGTATGTTCTACTCAGTTCTCCAGGTGTCTGTTTGTGCTGTAGTGAGAGTTGTAACGATTATTTCTACCACAATGTAGGGCCTGTGAGGCAGCCCAGGACTGGTATTGAAGAGAGTAGGAGATTGTCCTGGCTTCTGTGTGCTGTAGTATGCGTTTCTACCACATAGTGTTAGAGCTGATGTTGGAGAGTAGGAGATAGATGGTAGCGAGCTATGAGTTGGATGGTAGAGAGAGGGGCTGTGGATTGGTTAGTTGTGTTGGTGTCAGCAGTCTGAAGCAGAGAGGTGATAGAAGATAAATTCCCCACTCTAGCAGGTTTTAACCCCGTCCTCTGTAAAACAGGCTTACACCCACAATAGAAGGCTTACCAACGCAGAACTGGCCGGGAGGGAGGCAGAATGCATAGACCACAAAAGAGATACAGCAACCAACGAGTTCATTCTGAGCCTGGTCTGTCTTTGCCTTACCAATACCTACAGGCCAGGCAGAAAACAGCTTTTAATATTGCAGATAGATTGTAGCTTCCATCAATGTAATTTTCTGCATCATTTCCAATCCCCCATATATTCTTGGGTAAATATATATATTAGATATTTTTTAAATCATTTTTCTTTTCATTTCCCCTAACCCTACCACCCCTCCCCTAATTGGAGTAAACGAATGGACAACAACACTTACTGTAGGCTTCTACTTCCAGCTTATGCACATTATACGGACACAATGTATTTTACAATAGTTATATTTTGTTTGTTTTCAATCCCACCCTTCAGCTCCACTCAACCCCTCCCATCTATCTCTGAACACCGTCCAGTTTTTATTTTTATTTTCCATATATTTTTCAACTGTGCTGTGATGCTTCACAAAGGTTCTGAACCTTTCTGTTCTCATCGTTTCTACAGATTGTAAACTAAAGATGAACATTTAAGCTAAAAGTATTACTATATTATTGATCGATTTGACTATGACTTTTCAAACTACCCAGCAGTGCTATCTGCAGAGTTATCTCCAGGTAAATGTTGCAATTCTTCAGCCATTCCTGCAACCAAAAACAAGCTACATATGGACAGTACCAAAACAACTGATCTAATGATTCTCTCTGCTTGATTTTAACAAATTCGGTCGTCTCAGACTTGGAGATAATACAGAATTGAGTGTTCTTCATTTATTTCAGTTGTTTGCCAACTCACGAAAATTGTGATAGCATCCAACGTGCTCAACTGAATTTCCTTCATTTCTCCAGAGGTGGCTTGGAAATGACATTTAAGTGTGCAGCTGACTGGCATGAGAGAATAGCTTAGAGTTACACTGATCTTATCATAAAAATCAAACATCCCTTTCCTTTGAATACACATGGTCATTTATATCATACATGGCTCACCCAAAATCAATGTATTCTTAGTTCCATGGTGCTGTACTATAAGCACCCCGGTAAGGGGTAGGCTACATAGTACATATAGGGATGGGATGGAAAGAGTAGGCTAAAGGACCAGCTATTGCTCCACCATGGATAAGGGAAGCTCTTATACATTCGACAGCAGGCGCAGCAAGACAAAACAGATCGTGGAAAGCGACAGAATCTGTTACGGCCAGCGGTTTGTTTCTCCAGCGTATGAAAGAATGGGAGGGGAAAAGCCCCTGACCACAGCACTATGCTTTCACGGCTCAGTCCACCCGCCCTCTCTGGCAGGCTAGCCTGGTCAGCGTGATGCTGGATGCTCCAGTGCAGAAGCTCAATGCCAAACCTTCTGCTGCCCCCCCCCCCCCCCTCTCCCAACACGGGTTTATCTGCCGCTTTATCTGTCCTGAGCCCGAGCCTCTCTGCTCAGTCACCATATACAATGTAAAAGTCTGCCTAATCAATTCTGGGGCTGCGTAGAACCAACTTGCATTGCACTGCACCCATCCTGAATACTATGGAGAGCACTACATATGGAGAATAAAGTAATACATGTGTTGTAATGAATGTAATGATCCTTCACTAGGAGTTTTAATTGAAGTGTTTAATAGAGTGGATGTGTGAGAATGAGAATAGTTGAGTATGTGGGACAAAAGGACACAATCAAAAGAGTATTGAGAAAGGCCGATTGATAGTGAGGGATTCCTCTGGGTGCAGTGTGCTACTCGGCATGCTGCCAATTGAGGGGGTTAAACAGAACATGACACATGATTAAAGGTTGAAGTCCTGTCACTAGTTCAAGCCAGTGTTAGAGATCTACTTTGGAAAATACTGACAGTTGAGAACAACATTGTGGAGGCAAATCTGTTTCTTAATATGAGTATAGTTTATATCACTGATTTGCATTAACATAGAGCAACACATTATAAATCCTCAGTAATCAAAGAATATTGTCAGAGTTTCATTGATATTGTCATAACAAACAGTAACTCGGCCCATCTTTCACGTCATAATGAGATAAGAGTACTGCTCCTCTCTGTGTCCATAGGAGTTGCATGCATAACAACACATATGATTTCAGTCTTTCTATTGGCAGCAGGTAGTGAGTTCAGGCTGGTTTCCGTTATGGGGCCTCACTTGCTCTATGGTGTTATGAATACTGGGATTGTTCTCTGGCGTCTGTCAGCACTTGAAGAATGTTGAGAAAGGAAGACCAGACCCTTTTTACCCCACTGGAGAGATGAGATGGGCCAAATGGGACTCTGGAAAGGCTATCCAGGCACCGCCCATATGTATAGCCCTGGTCTTATATTTGTCTGAAGCAATCCACTACTGGTTGTAGCAGAAGGTCAATAAACCATTTATCTGGCCTTCCTGTCCTCAACCAACATCTAACATTAACAACCAGTTATGAATCCCACTTAAAATACTGATTCCTGTTCAATATGAATTTCCTGAGTTTTTGATCAAAAGTAATATGTCTATGAAAACCTAATGTATTTGAATGTATCTTTTCTAAAATATCCCCCTTAAACCTTTCAGCGGTGTCCTTCTCTACATGGCCCCTGGACAATATAAAGCTCATAGTTAGGGTTAAGGGTTAGGATGATGAACCCTGGCATGGGCACTGGGTAGAGAGGTCAGGGTGTTAGAAGGGTTAAGTATTTTTGTTTTGATTTGTTGTATTATGTGGTGGCCCCTCCCAGCCCCCTCCCCTGGGGTCCGTGGCCCTGGGGCCGTTATAAATAGTCCCGTGGGCTCCCCCTGCTCTGACAGTGAGGCTAAATGTCTGCAGGACATGCTCAACCTTTGTCTATCAATGTTCCTCTACTAACCACCAGCAGGGTTGGCATATAGATGCACAGAGACCAACGCTCCGCTCCACACAGACAGGACACAGGTCTCTATGACTAGACTAGACAGAAAGCGACGTTGCAGGTCATTGGAAGTCAGTAAAGTTAGTGACTCCTAGAGAGTTGCATGTGGAACTGTTGTTTAAGTGCGGAAGCATCTTTAGGTTTAGAGAGGCATTTTTTGCTTCTAAGTTTGCTGTCTTGTTTTTTGTTTATACTACCTTGAAGGCATCACTGAGATAGTCATTATTGATACGGTAAACAGAGCTTGGTGACTCAAAAGGAGAATACACATTTTCTCCTGTTTTCGCTCCTCTTTTCATCCCTCCATTGCTTTGGGGTAGCCTCTTGACTTTTTGGCCACCATGTGGGAGTTCCGGTCCATGTCGTTCTGGCGGGCGGTGTTCGCTGAGTTCTATGGCACCATGTTCTTTGTGTTCTTTGGTCTGGGGGCGGCTTTGCGCTGGACCACCGGGCCCCACAACGTTCTCCATGTGGCCTTTTGCTTTGGCTTGGCCGCTGCCACCCTCATCCAGTCCATCGGTCACATCAGCGGGGGACACATCAACCCGGCTGTCACCTTCGCCTACCTGATTGGCTCCCAGATGTCCCTGTTCCGCGCCTTTTTCTACATCGTGGCCCAGTGTCTGGGGGCGCTGGCTGGGGCCGCCGTGCTCTACGGGGTCACCCCCAACAACATGAGGGGAAACCTGGCACTCAACACGGTAAGACTACCTGACCAATGACAGGTGATATAGGAATGAACCAGGGTTGGGGTTAATTCCATTTCAATTCAGTCAATTCAGCTGAATTGACTGAATTGAAATGGAATTGATCACAACCCTGATAGGAAAGTCTGTGGTGACAATCACATTTCAGAGTTCCATTGTCATCTGCCATGAATAAATGAAATTAACTTGACAGGTGATAAAGAACATCTGTGTGTGTAACTACGACTTATTTATTTGTACTATTTTCTAAATTGTAGAATAATAGTGAAGACATCAAAACTATGAAATAACAGATATGGAATCATGTAGTAACCAAAAAAGTGTTAAACAAATCAAAATATGTTTTATATTTGAGATTCTTCAAAGTAGCCTTGATGACAGCTTGCACACTCTTGGCATTCTCTCACGGGGAATGCTTTTCCAACAGTCTTGAAGGAGTTCCCACATATGCTGAGCACTTGTCATCAAGGCAAAGGATGGTTACTACATGATTCCATATGTGTTACTTCATAGTTTTGATGTCTTCACTATTATTCTACAATGTAGAAAATAGTAAAAATAAAGAAAAACCCTGGAAAGAGTAGGTGAGTCCAGACTTTTGACTGGTACCGTATATATATATATATTTGAACAATGTTAGATGTTATGAATAGTTAATAGTCATAAAATATCTGTAATTAAATGTGTACAAAAACACCACTCTTTAGAATGCATGCGCAATGTAAGATTTGCCAATTATACTTTTTTAGTGAGCTATTTTTATGCATTCAAGGTTTAACCTATTGATTGATTGACTGACTGTTAGAGTTTTTCATATCGGCCAGTGGAGTAGATATAACTTCAAAAAGTGAACAGTAATCATTCATTCAACTGTCTGTTCTATCTCGTCCCCCTTCTCCAGCTGCAGCCAGGTATCAGCCTGGGCATGGCCACCACCATGGAGGTGTTCCTCACCCTGCAGCTGGTTGTCTGCATCTTCGCTGTGACCGACGAGAGGCGTAATGGACGCCTGGGCTCTGCCGCCCTAGCCATCGGCTTCTCTGTCCTCATAGGACACCTGCTGGGGGTAAGACATGTATTCCAAATATATAAAATATATGTTTATAGACCATAGAATACAGGGAATTGTATCGGGTGAAAACGGGCTTAGACACAGGGTTGGGTGGGTTGAAGTTTAGAGATTTTTAGCACTTTAAAAATGTTGTATTTACTTAACTTTTTTGACAACTGTTTTTAATAACTTGTAATAATGCTGAAAGAGCAATAAACAAAACTAAGAGACATAGGCTTGGAGTGGGGTGGTAAGAGACCATTATGACGCATTATGATAGGATCAGGGCTAGGTTTCCCTAATGCGTTGTAGCACTAAGATCATCTTAATTCCATTGAAATTGAGTGGACGAAACATGATCTTAGCGCTACAGTACGATGCTTTTGGGAAACCCGGCCCTGAACAATATAGAACATCAGTCAATGTGGGATATTTAGGGATAGGTCAATTCCAATAATGTATATGAATAGATGATGTCAGAAGCAGGAATGCCTGATTAAACATGGGAATCCCCATCTCTGTGACTACAAGAGAGAAGGGGTGTGTAATCCATTGTTTTGATGGGGTTGGTCAGGACTCTAGATAGACCAATATGAGTGCATTAAAAAGTACTATTGTATGATGTAGGTAGGTTTTTCACCACTGCACTCTACATACTGTTACCAAAATATAACCCCGGTCTATTCTCTTTGATATAGATGTACTACACTGGTGCTGGAATGAACCCTGCCAGGTCCTTCGCCCCCGCTGTCCTGGTCAGAAACTTTGTCAACCACTGGGTAAGACACTTGGTTCACACCTTACAAAGCCACAACGTACAGCAATTTAAAGATTTTACAACAATTTACAGCAATTTACAACAACTTACAATATGTTGTTTGGAGTTTAGAACTGTGAAAAAGCTAGATGAACTCACCAACACATTCCCCTCTCTATCTCTCTCTTTGTGTCTCTGTCTCCCTCTCCCTGGTCTGGTCTGGTCCTGTGCCAGGTGTACTGGGTGGGTCCGATGATTGGTGGTGCTATGGGAGCTATTATCTATGATTTCATGCTGTTTCCCCGCATGCGCGGTCTCTCTGAGAGGATGGCCATACTGAAGGGCACCAGGCCCACAGAGGCTGAGAGCCAGCAGGACACCCGAGGAGAGGCCATCGAGCTCAAGACTCAGGCCCTATAAGCCTGGTGGAAGAAGGTTGGCTTTTTGAACCCCCTATCCCCCTATTCTGTACCCAAACCCCCTCCGAACCCTCAACCCCACCCAACACACACGCGCACACATACCTCTTCCCCCCTTCCCCTTTAACCCGCCCACACACATAGTACATATGGACCACAGACACAAACCCTCCTCACCCTCACAACAATTCCACCTTCCTCACCATCCTCATTCTCACTCTGCTGATCCAGAAACAGGACGTGCTGAATTACAGGGCAGCCAAAGCCCTAACCACCCTCCAACACTCCACCACTGACCCTCACCCATACCTCCCCCTTGGACTGCAGGATAAAGACGTAGGGTAAGAAGAGGACTTAGTTGCCACTGAAGAAAGCACCCTACTGTGGCCTGTGGTGTAGGGAATGGGTCACTCCTGGCTGACCAGGTGGCTATAACTGCTCAGGACAGGGGCATCTCTCTCTCTCTCTCTCTCTCGTTTGTAGTCTGCTAGGAGTGAAGCTACAGTAGAGCAGTGGACTTCTGCATGCTTTTTCCATTTTTTCATCCAGTTTGAATCTCTCCCTTGTGTTTTTCTGTTTTTGTTTCATGAAACTTTGGGAACCTGACATGTATGTTATATTATACCTTCAAAGAATTTATGAGGATTTTATTCGACTCAAATTCCATTTTCAAGTCTTACGTGTGTTGTGTGTGCGTGTGTGTGCCTGTTTTAGCAAACCATTTTTATTCTGGCCTTTTTTCATTACCACAATTCCTTTGTTCGTTATCATGCTTAGTTGTCTTTATTCATCACGCTGTAGCCTATTCTAAGGGAAAGAAGCATCTTTTGCCCCCCTCCTCCTTCATTGATTTTGCTACAGTAAAGTTCTGATTCACTAGTAGTTTTACAGACAACATATTTAGAGTGCTCCCCTTTTATCGCAAAGCCCTTAAATTTTTGCGTTGAAGTCAAATTGTTCTGAGTCTGTGTCTTTTCAAGGGGAGCACAAACAAGGTCAGATTTATATCAGAATAAACACACAACACACAAAACTTAACAGGTCTTTTGTTAACTCAATCTCCATCTCTATTTAAACACATCTTGAAAGGGAAAGGGGGATACCTAGTCAGTTGTACAACTGAATGCATTCAACTGAAATATGTCTTCCGCATTTAACCCAACCCCTCTGAATCAGAGAGGTGCGGGGGGCTGCCATAATCGACATCCACGTCATCGGCGCCCGGGGAACAGTGGGTTAACTGCCTTGCTCAAGGGCAGAATGACAGATTTTTACCTTGTCAGCTCGAGGATTCGATTCAGCAACCTTTCGGTTACTGGCGCAAGTCTCCTACCCGCAAAGCTACCAAATTGTACATTATTATACATTTTTTACTACAAAATTCCACTTCTTTGACCTGTTGGCTCTCCTTGACTTCGATACAGCCATGTTAAGTGCCTAAGAAGATAAAAGGGTTTTTACTGTATGCAGTTCAGTACCAGTATTATCTGTACCAGACTGTTACGTTTTACTCAGTTTCTGGAATGCCTTTTTTTTCATTAAAGCTTGTGCCCTTAGAGCGGATTTATGTACAGACGTGTGACAGCTGGATTGGCTTTCATTTCGCGTCATTTTATGTAATAACAACAACAAAAAACCTGACTGGCTTTGTTATGTGGATCAAGCTTGTTTTCTTAGTTGATTGTAGTTTTCTTATACATAACCTTTTAAAGAAAAAAAATCACCAAAATGTGGCTGAAAACCAAAATGAGTGCATGATGATGCAGTGGCTTCTTGCTGGTGTTAGCAGACACCTGGTGCGTTTTCTCTTCTCTCTAGGGGGAGAGGTTATCTTTTCTCTCTAGGGGGAGAGGTTCTCTTTTCTCTCTTGGGGGAGAGGTTCTCTTTCCTCTCTAGGGGGAGAGGTTCTCTTTTCTCTCTAGGGGGAGAGGTTCTAGGGGGAGAGGTTCTCTTTTCTCTCTAGGGGAAGAGGGATCGATTTAAGATCAGGGAGTTATTTTCAGTGTACCGGTAAGTCCACCCTCTCTGATATCTAGTCTGTTTGCCCTCCAAACTCAGGTTCTTATAACCTGGTCCTAGTTCTGTTTGTGATATGTTGCCACTAAGTTAGCAAGACAGCACAAACAGATCTGAAACCAGGCTATGGTTCTTACACCTGGGGGGTAAAAACAGAGAAGAATCGAGAAGATAATCACCTAAACTGAGGCGATTTAATTCTTTAGCTTTGTTACTAGGTGTGGACGTGGGGTAAACTAAACGTGCACCTGTATGATCTCTTCATAACATCTCTATCAGAGGGACATTAAACTTGGAGGTCAAACCCCCCTTTTTTGACTCCTTAGTCCCACTCTTCCCTCCATTCCTCCTTCCTGCTTTCACCCCCTACCTCCTCCCACTGTTTACAAGGCGGCCATTTTGTGTTCCGATCTAAAGGTGACAGGACAGTTGATGCTGCAGGGACTCTTGTGATGGGATGGAGGGGTACTGCAGTGTTGAACCAGCTCATAGCGTTATTACAAACCACTTCCATTTTCACTACTTGATAGAGCAGTAAACTGAACAAGACATGAAGCTGATTCTCCTTTTACATTCACTTTCATTTCGCTTGATTCCTCCAGCGGTAGATAGAATAGATTTCCTTCCTTATTTTAGTTTATGACTTATGTTGAACATTTTGAAATTAAAATAATTATGTTTGTATTCCATTGAAAAGCTTTGTGATGTACAGTGTAAAATGTTATTTTTTAATTGACCATGATTGTTGAAACTGGATGGATAGACAATATAATTTCAAATCTATACAATGTCTCCTCTTTGGCCATTTGGTTATGAAAGGTATGGGAAAAG
Organism: Salvelinus namaycush; assembly: GCF_016432855.1. Classification (NCBI taxonomy): domain Eukaryota; kingdom Metazoa; phylum Chordata; class Actinopteri; order Salmoniformes; family Salmonidae; genus Salvelinus; species Salvelinus namaycush. The sequence goes on from NC_052322.1 coordinate 12,418,343, forward strand.
ACGTGATACAGTATAACAATATGCTTGGATCCTATCAAGAACATATTATAAACATACTTTCATAATCAGAGAACCCTGGATTGATTATTTTATATGTAAAAAAAAAACCATCCTAAAATTCAGATTATTCTGTCGGTCTGTTTTCTTCTAGATTGAACTGTAGGAAAAAACAGTTTTGATGTTCATTATTACCAGGCAGATGACAGGTGTTTTCAATTTCACACAAATATCTTTTATTAAGATGCTCATATTTCTGTTGGTAAATGATGGGCATTGTCACTACTGGTCTCAATGACATACAATATTACAGCGCATTCATTTAGGGTACTAAGTTCAATAATATAAACTCAATTGGCTCCAATCCCCTTGAACCGAATATACATTATTTCTAAGCCAATTGTAAAATCTAACCTCAATATAAATTTGATATTTATTAACTCCAACAGGGATTGAATTTATGTAAATAAAAATGGACTTGGAATTAATGGTTTGTGCATACATCTTCGATAAGGAGAATATTACCAACATTAAGACCTCAGTGTGTGTTAGTGTTTACTAAAGTCTCATTAGTCTCTCTGAATGGCACACAGTTGTGATATTTAGCATGCTCCTATATTGACCCAACAGCAAATCATTTTATTGAGAAAAATTAAAACTTCAAGTGGGACTGTCCAAAAGGTAAGGTATCCTAGACTGGCAGCACATAATATTGATATGATGGTTCCTAATCTGAATAGATTCTCTCAATAGCCTATATCTGGGTTTGTAGCCATGGTAGACCATCAGCACTACCAAGTGGCCAGAGGATGTATATGCATTTAAGTGACAACTGCTGAAATAACAAATTATCTTTGTTCATACCCTCTATATGAGACATGTTATTCTCACTTTAAGTAGCAAGAGACACTGTATTAAACCGGACAACCTCCAAACATCAACTTAGTCTCAGACAGTTTATTAGAAATACGTAAACAAAAATTCCCACTGCATTTAACAAACTGAAATTTATTTAACCTGATCTGCAAAAAAAGAAAGTTGCCAAAACATAGTAGTGCATTTTCTTTAACACTTGCAAATTAAATTAGGTAACTTATTGACAAGTTATATTTTTGTTATGTTTATTTTTGTTATCTGCTCCTACACTTTTGTTTGATACAAAATGTCCAACGACCACTGCATTGAAATAAACTACCGGTATATCCTTTGAAAATGTTCTGTATTTACACTGATATATACTAAAGAAAAAACATCCTCGCAAAATGCGATTGCAAGGAAAGGTTGTATCATTCATTATAACTTACAACTTATGTTATACTGTAAAATATGTTTAACATGCATAATCATTTAAATATCTCAATATTTAAATCAATGAATGAACTATTACCTGTAATATTTGCACGTTAATGTACACTGGGAAAATATTTGCTTTGAGTTAAAACTATAGATACATTAACAAAAATCTAAATCAAACTGAAACAAAATGAACAGTATGAACAATAAAATGGGACATTTTTATTTAAAAAAAGAAAAGAAACTACTTTATTGAAAATAGGCGGTTGTTTTGAAACCTGTTTTTCCCCCTCATTTAAAATTCACAAATATGTCTAAATTCAATACGTAACCTCACAGACAATATTAAATAAAAAAGGGAGAGGTGGGGTGTAACTAAGATATTATCCCATCAGAGCAGGGCCACATTCAGCAGGCAAACATTGTCAAACGTTGCAGATAGAAATAGCATGAATAGAACCGACATGATTCCTTAATTCTACATGTCAGAGGCGTGTTTGATCTACATTACGTATTTCAATCTGAATGTTCCACAACGTGGCCCTTGGTTAAGTTAAAGGACGATATAACTAAACCCCACAACAGCACATCATGGAAACAACTGAATTTTCCATGCAGAATTAGAACAGCACCACACTAGGACAGTGGCTGAAGAATGCTCTGGTGTCATGGTATGACAAACAGTCTTTCGTCAGTGAGTTTCCTGTGATGTGTTTGGAAAACTGGTGATGTTTCCTCCTTTCAAATATGGCTACCAATAACTCATCTCTAATCTTTCTCTTCAACCGACCTTTGGAGGCTTTACTTCCTTGTTGTCATTGGTTACAAAACTTCCTTTATGCTCCCATTACTCCAAGTCTGGCATCTCTGAAAAGTTAGAAGACTTAAGGTAAAAAGTTATTCTACCAATTCCACAACATCGCTCATGTGTGGATGGTATGAGGATTTTCAAGAAACTTAAAATGAAATGTACTATGAAAATGCTCAAGAATGTCTGCTTCCTACATTCTTTGGTCATGTGCTAAAATGTTATCAAAACTTACTTTCATCATCACTGTCGTGCTGTAAATAAAAGAAATTGACGATTAGTGTCAAATTTACTCGAAACGGCAAAACATAAAAGCAAGTAGATATCCTTTTCCTTACATCATCGTATACAGTAACGTTACATGTTTGCAATTCCTTTGATATTTGCTGTAAGGTTAATTTGGAGATAAAAAATAAATAAGTAGAAACACAAACCTCTTTTAGACCTTCCATACCACCCATGCCCAGATCTGGCATACCGTCTTCTCCTCCCATCGTGTTCATCATCTGAAAATAAGAGACAACAATCACCGTTTGGACATTTAAAAAAAAACTACAATGATTGAACATTTAAAAACAATACACACTTAATGCAACATGACATGCTTGCTTTGCTTGCCTCTGAAAACTTGTCAAAACTGGACAGATCCTCATCAGAATCATCTTCCCAGTCTTTCCAGTTGTTGAAGTCGACACCCAGCCATTGAAACTGTGGAAAACAAAAAAGACATCCCAAATCAACATTTTAACCAACATTTAAGACAAAATGCCCCTCTTATGTGATCTTAGTCTCAGAGTAGGATTGCTGATCAGTTTGACCTTTTTGATGAATAAGATACATGAACATGAGGGATGTAATCCTAGATGAGCACTCCTACTCTGAGACACTTTCTGAAGAAGAGCCCAGAAATACAAAAACAGAAGAGGGAATGTAGAATATTGTACCAAAACATTTCTGACCTTTGCCTTGTCCTTCGTTAACCGTGGCCATGCAATGCCTGCCTTTGCTTTCTTTAGACAACACAACACAGACCTGTCTGTACGTTTGTGCTTGGACTCCTACAAGGAGAAGAAGAGAGATGCTCATAATATATTACAAGTAATTTTGTATGAGGGATCATCTTTTTCATCCTATTTAACATCCAGGTCATTGCAGTTGGTGATTCAGCAGCTAAATGAAAAAATTAAATAATAATACTTACATTGGGGTCAATTGAGTCAAATAGGTCCAATTCATTTTGGTGTTTGAGGTTTTCAATCCCGCCAACACAACTGAAAAGACAGAACACAGTAAAATACAGTGACTTCAGAAAGTATTCATACCCCTTGATTTATTTCACATTTTGTTGCGTTACAGTCTGAATTAAAAATGGATTAAATATATATATATTATTGTTTTTCATCCATCTACACAAAATACCCCATAATGACAAAGTGAAAACAAATGTATTGATAATTAAATACAGAAATCTCATTTACAGAACTATTCACACCCCTGAGTCAAAACTTTGTAGAAGTACCTTCGGTAGCAATTACAGCTATGTCTTTCTGGGTAAATATCTAAGAGCTTTCCACACCTGGATTGTCAAACATTTTCCCATTATTCTTTTCAAAAAAATGTAAGCTCTGTGAAATTGGTTGTTGATCATTGCTAGAGAACCATTTTCAGGTCTTGCCAGATTTTCAAGTAGGTTTAAGTCAAAACTGTAACTCAGCCAGGAACATTTACTGCCTTCTTGGTAAGCAAGTCCAGTGTAGATTTAGCCTTGTGATTTAGGTTATTGTCCAGTGTCTGGTAGAAAGCAGACTGAACCAGGTTTTCCACTACGATTTTGCTTGTGTTTAGCTCCATTCAGTTTAATTTATATCTTGAAAAACTCCCAAGTCCTTAACGATTACAAGCATACCCATAACATACTGCAGCCACCACTATGATTGAAAATATGGAGAGTGGTACTCAGTAAATGTGTTGTATTTGCCCCAAACATAACACTTTGTATTCAGGTCAAAAGGTGATTTGATTTGCCACATTTTTGCAGTATTACTTTTGGTGCCTTGTTGCAAACAGGATGCATGTTTTGGAATATTTGTATTCTGTACAGGCTTCCTTCTTTGCCCTCTGTCAATTAGGTTAGTATTGTGGAGTAACTACAATGTTGTTGATCCATCCTCAGTTCTCTCTTATCACAGCCATTAAAGTCTGACTGTTTTAAAGTCACCATTGGCTTCATGGGTTAGGGCGGTTTCCTTCCTCTCCAGCAACAGAGATAGGCAGGACGCCTGTATCTTTGTAGTGACTGGGTGTATTGATACACTATCAAAGTGTAATTAATAACTTCATCATGCTCAAAGGGATAGTCAATGTCAAGGGTTGTGAATACTTTCTGAAGACACTGTAGATGAACGGTTTGCTCATTCAGACAGTAAGGGCCGATAAAATTCATCTTATTCCTGGACTAAAAGGAAAATACATATGCTTTTTAGTCCAGGCAGGATTAGGTTAAATCTGTGTCCGGGAAACTGCTTCTGCAAGTGCAATAGGCGTAATTTATGGACAGCTCACAATTTACCCTAACATCAGTGTCAATTAAACTGCAGTGTGTCCCGGGTCATGGTGAAGCAGCTTACCGAAAATCAAGTTTTGATTTTTCAAACTTTACTTGAAGATCTTTGCTGTCTTCTACCAGGAACTCAATGAACACGGAGTCCCTTCTGTCAAACCACTTTGCTGTTGCTGGCTGCCTATTGGACAATAGAGAAGAGAGAAGACTTATTAGTCCAATACAAAGCAACGGCCAATGTCTTCTAGGTTCTGTTCATAAAATCCAAACATAAATATTTGGGAAATTGCAACCCCATCATTAGGAAATAGGGATGGAAAACAATGAAGGGATAAAATCCTTTCATTTTGGATGCAAAACTGAATAATTTGCTGTTTAGAAAGCAGTCTCCAGGTCTGTTGCATGCATCATCAGGTGAAACAGAAAAAGCATGCACGTTTGCTTTAAGCATTGACTAGCTAACTAAGATAATATTGTTTGGTTACATTCAATACTATACATCAGGAACATTCATCATCAGGTAGCCAAGCTAGTCTAGCTCCTCCACCCATTCAACCTTATCCAAGGTTATACTTGGTCAGGTGGCTAATTGTCACTGGTCTCTGCCCTTATTTCAGTGGTTTTGCTGGCATTTCCTAATGGTTATTCTTGGCTAACCAGATCCAACACTCTTCCATATATTAATTCATGCGCTAGCTAGCTGACAGGTCACATAGAATGTCACTCCAATTTGCAAGCCAGTAACGTTTGCTAGGCTAGCCTATTTGCAAGGAAATAGCTAGCCCACGTGAATAAAGGACTATCTGCTCATGTAACCGTTTTGGAGAACTAAAGCCCAGCCTTGTATTATTGATAATATCTCATTACGGCTCATATGAGACTTTTCCTGGAGTGTAGAGCTGACAATTCGACTAGTGTGAACTGACAAGCGCTCCATTCATTCCCACTAATCGTACCCCATGTGCATGGAGGCAGCATGTAGGCCTAACGTTAGCTAGCTACGGTTAGCTAAAGCTATAGAGTTGCAGTTTATGTCCCGTGGACAAAATGTACTTTTATTGCAGAGTTGCTATACATATACATACATGTCGGAGCATTCCAGACAAGTAACGTTGGCTAGCTAACATAGCTAAGCTATGAGTAACAAAACTTGAAGCTAGCAATGGCTAAATTGCTAGCAAGCTACCCTGCATTTGCAAGGGAGGCCATCGCTTTGGACGCTAGCTCTCTCATCCGACCCTCCATCCCACACTTACATCTCTTGCTATCTAGTTCTTTCCGCTCCAGAAAGGCAGTATTCGTCACAATGTGCTGTTGGATATTGAGTTCAATCGGTAGCTAAATATGACAGGGCACAATGTTTCCTCGTTCTCGTGCGCAATGACGTATCTCTCGTATTCGCTGGTTTCACTATCACCGTCTGGAGACCTTTCTGGATCATTCTCTCATGCCGGGGGAAGTTTCTTGCACGCGCTTTACCTGAAGCCTAGGTTGAACGCCGTTACCGTGGCAACACACACACACACGATCTGTAACATTATTTCACCTGTATAACGCAGGTGTGTATGAACAGGTGTTACGTGTGTAAACAATATTTAAAAAATACATGTGATTTTTGTATTTAATTACCAATAAATGGGAAACATAAATACACAGTGTAAACACTAAACAGAAACAAAATATTCCATCTCCTTATTCAACAACTTTATTTCTAGCCTTGAAATTAATTTAGACAACGTCTATTAAAAGGTTGGACTGGACCTGATCCTCATGGTTGTTTGGTGTTTACATGGTCAGCTCCTGCAAAGAAGAATTCAAAAGGTTTTTGCATCTTAGGAGATTCCAACATTGAATAGAACAGAATAGAATCTAGAACTGTAATGTCCAGATGTGCCTGTAATCACCTTACAACATAGAAATCAAAGAAACACGTAAATTACACATGATCTTACATTTACAACAGATTGACAACCAATTAAATATTCTTACCATGATGGCACTGATGATGTCATTGTTGTTTTTGAGCGCTCGTATAGCCTTCAGTCGAGACACATTGGCTTGTGACATCACCAGTTCAATGTCCTTCACGGCAGTCTCATCAACCTGCAAAGCATGATGGAACACATTGGTAGTGAATCAGGAACTGCTTATACTGTTAGAGCATAATGAGGAAGTAAAAACTGCTGATGTCATAAACAATGTTTTATGATAAAAGTTAAGTAAACGCCAGAGGATGTAGGTTGGAACAAGCCTGGTTCAAGATCTGACAGAACAGCACAAACAGATACGGGGCCACGCTAAGTTCGACCCTTCACCTCTTCCTCTTTGCTCTCCTCTTGTATACTGTGGGCTTCTGTGTGTTCTCCTGGATGATGGACGTTCTGTCTTCTCCCTGGACCTTGAACTTCTCTGCTGCTGCCAGCTGAGCTTGTTGGGACAACTCCTCAATCTGGAAGAAAAGGAAATCCACTCTCAGAAAACAGAATTGCAAGAATATCTCTAATTCATAAAGAACTTAACATAAATACTTTAATAAATAAATTGCTTATGGCATTTATAGCAATTTTATAAGGTATGTGTAAACTATTTGAAAGTAATCACGTCCGATCTGAAATGAGAAGCCACACTTTTTCAGATCCAACCAAGATGCAATGGATAAATGATTCTCCTCGCGTTTCTGATTACTACTTAAACCTTGTGTGGTTACATTTTCAATGTTTACTAAAATAAAAATGATACAATTAATATTTTTTTTAACCTGAGACTCATTGGCCTTGGCTCATTTTCTGTGACGAACATGTAAAAGATCACATTTTCATTGAGTGCACACCCCCCTACACATTTATATTACATATGTGGTTATCCAAGTGTATTAAAAGTGTGGAAAGGTGGGTGTGTAGGGGAAAACAAATAAAAATGAAACAAAAAGGTTTCCTCTGTGACTTCACTCGTCTTCCTCCTCCCTGGGCTTGCTGTTTCAACATAGCACCAAGAACCTGTCTGTCTGTCTCCCTGCCCGTCGGACTGTCTCCAACTTTTCTCGCACTCTTTACCCTTTGTAGTGTGTGAAACTACACAAATCAAATCAAATGTATTTATAAAGCCCTTCTTACATCAGCTGATATCTCAAAGTGCTGTACAGAAACCCAGCCTAAAACCCCAAACAGCAAGCAATGCAGGTGTAGAAGCACAATCTCTTGTGGGAATCTGCACAATGTTATTACAATACATTATTTCGATACATTGTGAAAAATTCTGTATTTTCCCACACTCTACCCCAGCCGGTACAAATTGGGACACAACAAATAAATAGCTTTCCATGTGTGGCTCCATACCACAATCAATCAGTACGGCAAAAATAATCTCTTCAAAATAATTTTTGCAGAGAGAGAAGCTAGTGTTTTCCAAATATGAGGATCATGTCTCTGTCAATTCGGAGTCTGACAGTGAGTTGGAAGAAGAGGAGAAGATTGACCCTCAGCCAGCCCCAGGACCAGCCCATCAGCAGACAGCCCCAGGACCAGCCCTTCAACAAAATTGTGTAATTGAATGGTCTTCTTGCCCAAGGAATGAGCCACCTCGCATGGCTGTCAATGTGATAAAACTAGGGATAAAACTAGGCCTGACGCAGATGGCGGTTACGCATGTGCAGGACATAAAGTCTTCTTTTGAACTGTTCATTCCAGACACCATCCAGAAAATCATTCTGGACTGCACTAATTTGGAGGGAAGGCACATTTTTGTAGAGAGATGGAAGGAAATTGACCAAACTCATTTACATGGATACTTTGGGGTTCTTATCCTTGCTGGTGTTTTCAGATCCAATGTGGAATCCACAGAATCCCTATGGGATGCAGAAACTGGCAGAGAACCTTTCCATGCTACAATGTGTCAGGACCCGGTGTGAGAAACAGTCACTAATAGTCGGCAGAACCCAGAAGATGAGGCAGACACAGCAGTACTAGAGACGGTGGTTTAATCAAGGTAAAAGATCTTCAGGCAAAAATATAAATCCACAACGTCAAAAGTAAAGCCAAGAGAAAAAATGGAAATCCTCCAAAATACAAAGAAAATCCACAAAGTGGTAAGAACAGCAGGGAAAAAACAAACCTCAAAAGACTAATCAAAAATAAACAAGAACAAAACCAGAGTACCTCTGGAAAATCCAACAAGAGAAATATATGTTCACAGCATGGCTGGGGCTGGGTGCTAACATACAAACACAGAGCCAAGAACTGAGGGACACTAATGGTTTAAATACCTACAAGGAAATGAGGCACAGGTGAAAACAATAACTAGAAGGGGAAAAAACAAAAGGTTCAAAAAGGCGCAATGGGGACATCTAGTGACCAAAACCTGAACAGTCCTGGCCAAAACCTGACACAATGGATTATCCGCTTTGATTACCGAGACACCAGACCAGCTCGGCGGCAAGCTAGCTGCAATCAGGTCAGTGTGGGACAAGTGGGTGGACAGCCTTCCCCTGTTTTACAACCCAGGGCCCAACGTTGATGAGCAGCTTATGCCATTTAGGGGCCGCTGCTCCTTCAGGCAGTACATACCGTCTAAACCCGCAAAATATGAAATCAAGATCTGGGCTGCCTGTGATGCTGCTTCATCATATGCGTGGAACTTGCAAGTGTATACGGGGAAGCCAGATGGAGGAGCCCCTGAGAATAATCAAGGGATGCAGGTTGTCTTGGACGTGACACAGGGACTCCGTGGCCACAACATCACATGCAATAAAAAATTTACTTCACACAAGCTGGGACAGGAGCTCCTCAAGAGGAAGTTAACTGGCCACTTGTGATGTTCTTCAAATCTTGGACATCATCTGAATGGCATTGAACCCAGATTGGAACAGAAGGAAGCTCCAGAGGAGACAGCTCTTTCTTGAGGAGCTGGGTAAGACCTCAAATCCAGAGTTGGCAACATATCCCAAGGACCACAGCTTCTGCAGCCATCGTGAAGAGAATGCTGGTGCCCCATCTGCCCGAACCACAGAACCAACAACTCCAATACCAGAAGTAAGTGTGAGTGATGTTGTTGCATGTGTGTCTGACTCTCCTACCTTGGCCTGCTGTAACTATATATGTGAGTGAGATGTTAGTACAATTCCTGAACTAAGTGTTTGCATTTATTTTAATGGCCAGATTGGGAATTTAGCCAGGACACCGGGGTTAACACCCCTACTCTTACAATAAGTGCCATGGGATCTTTATTGACCTCAGAGTTTCAGGACACCCGTTTAATATCCCATCCAAAAGACAACACCCTACACTGGGGAATTGGGATATTTTTTAGACCAGAGGAAAGAGTGCCTCCTACTGGCACTCCAACACCACCTGGTTTCCCATCCAGGGACTGACCAGGACAAACCCTGCTTAGCTTCAGAAGCAAGCCAGCAGTGGTATGCAGGGTGGTATGGCTGCTGGTGTTTTAGATTGCAGCCGGTAGCATCAAGGACAGGAAGACACATAACACATGCATTAAGTGCAAAAAATACATTTGCATCACACAGTAAAACTGTGTGTGTAGTCCGGCCTTAATATGTGTTCAATGGGGCACATTTGTAATTTCCATACCATACTGTATGTAAAATGTGTCCTTCCAAATTGTTCAGTTCAAAGCAATAAACATCAATAGTGATAAAAACCTTGTTTCATTTATATTTGTTCAAGATAAACATTTATTCCACCCATGTCCTGATTATGATAGATTTGTTTACAAAAATCAAATTTTATCAACAACAAAAAACGAATTGTGCTTTTATTTATAAATGTGATCTAGCAGAGAAAACATCTAAGTATTAAGTATTTTTACGTAAATTGTTATGGCTGTTTTGTTTTAAAAACCCAATAACATTGGGTGAACATTGGGTGAATAACAGAAACAGAAACACAACACAATGGTTAAAATAGTGTCACTTGCCTTAGCTTCCCCGAAGAAAATGTATGCGTCAGAGGCGGAGCTGTTGTAGACGTCTGGCTTGGGGATGACAAACAGGATGTTCGTGGACTTCCTGATGTTAACCCTGGTTATGCCCATCACCTGGCCTGGTGTTGATAGAGAAGATCATTGCTTTATTCTCCATAGAAAACATGTTGTTTATAGGAAACGTATTGCCTATAGTGTGCAATAAACATATTGTCCGTAGGAAACTGAACTGAAAGTCATTACAACCATTAAAAAGGGATAAGATAAGTCTCTGAAGAATTACATAGCAGTGATTTCCAGGTTGAGTGGAGAAATAACAAAAAGGGGCATTGACAGCAGTAGGTGTAGCTAGCTAGCATGCTAACCTTATCTTGCTATTTAATACTATCTGTTGTTGCTGGATTTCTTTTTTTACTACACCGTATTCAAAAGATTAGCCAGCTGTCTAGGCTATGGCTGGTTCTGGAGCTGGATTTGTCATAAGCATTTAGGGGAAAACTTAGCCATAGATGGATAGCGGAAACCAGTATCTTTGACTTCCCCATTGATTGTTATCTCCAATGTTTTGGCATCTTCCATAAATTGCGGACTCAAATCCGCCATAGAAATAGGAAGAATAAGATGAAGCTCTGATAATATGGGTAAATATTGAACGGTTTGGGCTAGAGACTAGTTCTTCTACACTGTAATGGACACTGTGCAAGTTTTGTTAGGCTGGCAGGCTATTCGGCTGCGGTACAATAAAGCCAAGTCCTGTGCTCATAGTTCTCACAGGGGAAGTGAAATTATAGGCTACAACGACTTTGCTCATGATGCATGCCGCAAATGACATGTAACAACAGCACAATAAATGTTACTTGAATTTTCTTTTCACAGTGTGCTATTTCATTAAAGGATACACACTTGTGGTTTCTAGCTGCACCAATAAAAGCAGTGGAGCATGTAGTGAAGCAAAACTTTAGAGGTCAAAACCATTCATCTTGGGTAAATGGGGGGAGTGGGGTTGCAAAATATAATTATATCACACAATTTACCATTTATAAAATGGTAATATTATATATATATATATATATATATATATATATAACATTTGTTTTACGTGCTCCTAACCAACTGTGCTATTTTATTAGTTTGTAACTTATTTTTTTACTTATTTTGTACATAATGTTGCTGCTTCCGTTTCTTATGACCGAGAAGAACTTCTGGATTACTCACCTCGAACAGGAAGAAGCTTTTTCCTTTAACGAGTCCGACGAGTCCGACGCGAAGGATATATTGCTTTCTCGGGAACAGGCCCAAATCTCTGTCATTTGCGTGAAGAAAAGACGTAGAAAAAGGGGGCAGAGGTCAAGCAGCCTTCTAAACATTTGTAGGCGAGCGAGTAAACTCCCACTGCCATCCGTTTTATTGGCCAACGTGCAATCATTGGAAAATAAAATTGATGGCCTACGATCAAGATTATCCTACCAACGGGACATTAAAAACTGTATTATCTTATGTTTCACTGAGTCGTGGCTGAACGACGAATATAGAGCTGGCGAGATTTTCCATGCACCAGCAGGACAGAGAAGCTACGTCTGGTAAGATGAGGGGTGGGGGTGTGTGTCTATTTGTCAACAGCTGGTGCGTGATTTCTAATATTAGATAAGTCTCAAGGTATTGCTCGCCTGAGGTAGAGTACCTTATGATAAGCTGTAGACCACACTATCTACCAAGAGAGTTCTCATCTATATTATTCATAGCCATCTATTTACCACCACAAACCGATGCTGGCACTAAGGCTGCACTCAACCAGCTGTATAAGGCCATAAGCAAACAAGAAAATGCTCATCCAGAAGCGGCGCTCCTAGTGGCCGGGGACTTTAATGCAGGCAAACTTCAAATTCCTTTTACATAATTTCTACCAGCATGTCACATGTGCAACCAGAGGAGAAAAAAAACTCTAGACCACCTTTACTCCACACACAGAGATGCATACAAAGCTCTCCCCCGCCCTCCATTTTACCAAATCTGATCATAATTCTATCCTCCTGATTCCTGCTTACAAGTAAAAACTAAAGCAGGAAGTATCAGTGACTCGCTCAATATGGAAGTGGTCAGATGACGCGGATGCTATGCTACAGGACTAGCACACATTGTCCCGGGATTCATCCAATAGCATTGAGGAGTATACCCCCTCAGAATCGGCTTCATCAATAAGTGCATCGACGACATCATCCCCCCAGTGACTGTATGTACATATCCCAACCAGAAGCCATGGATTACAGGCAACATCCGCTTCGAGATAAAGGCTATAGCTGCCGCTTTCAAGGAGCGGGACACTACGCTTATAAGAAATCCCGCTACGCCCTCAGACGTACCATCAAACTAGGCAAAGCGTCAATACAGGATTAAGATTGACTCCTACTACACTGGCTCTGATGCTCGGCGGATGTGGCAGGGCTAGAAAACTATTACGGACTACAAAGGGAAACCCAGACGCGAACTTCCCAGTGACGCGAGCCTTCTAGGCGAGCTAAAATACTTTTATGCTCGCTTCAAGGCAAGCAACACTGAAGCATGCACAAGAGCACCAGCTGTTCTGGACGACTGTGTGATAACGCTCTCGGTAGCCGTTGTGAGCAAGACCTTTAAACAAGTCAACATTCACAAAGCCGCGGGGCCAGACAGATTACCAGGACGTGTACTCAAAGCATGCGCGGTCCAACTGGCAAGTGCCTTCACTGACTTTTCAACCTGTCCCTGACCGAGTCTGTAATACCTACATGTTTCAAGCAGACCACCATTGTCCCTGTGCCCAAAGAAGAGAAGGTAACCTGCCTAAATGATTACCGCACGACAAGGGCACGACAAAACCTATTCCCCCTCAGGAGACTGAAAAGATTTGGCATGGATCCTTAGATCCTCAAACGGTTTTACAGCTGCACCATCGAGAGCATCCTAACGGGTTGCATTACTGCCTGGTATGGCAATTGCTCGGCCTCCGACCGCAAGGCACTACAGAGGGTAGTACGTACGGCCCAATACATCACCGGGGACAAGCTTCCTGCCATCCGGGGCCTGTATACCAGGCGGTGTCAGAGGAAGGCCCTAAAAATTGTCAAAGACTCCAGCCACCCCAGTCATAGACTCTTCTCTCTGCTACCGCACGGCAAGCGGTACCAGAGTGCCAAGTCTAGGTCCAAGATGCTTCTAAACAGCTTCTACCCCCAAGCCATAAGACTCCTGAACATCTAATCAAATGGCTACCCAGACTATTTGCATTGCTATCTAGCCCTGCTCAATTGCATGGCAGGTCGACAGCCCTCTGTGATTTCCGAGGAAACTCGGGTGACACCAGATTCTCTCAGAAATGTAGACTTTGGCAATTTCCGGGATTCCTCGAGTGGCAGGTGGAATTCGAGGAAGAGCGAGGGCGACAGGGAACAGACATTCTCTGTTTCCCGTAGCCGCCCATCAATCCAGATGGTCAAGGCTATGAGGGAGTCGAGGTCCATGGGCAGCTCCCGCGCTGCGAACTCGTCTTTAATCACCTCCGATAATCCGTGAAGGAACGTGTCAATGTGGGAGTAACAGTCCACCATTTGCCTCAGTCTGGAGGAGTTTGTGGCAGAGGTAAGAAAAGTGTTCGATTCTCCATTGTCCGAAAGAGAGGCTGCTTGTAAGCTGCTCTAACTGTGTCAAGACTCCAGTAGTGTCGAAGACTACGCGGTGGATTTTTACACGTTGGTATTTAGGCCGAAATTTGCATGTGTATATCTGGTTTATATGAGTATTGGGACTCAGTCAAAGGTGTAGACCTGGTTTGTTGGAGTACTGGAGCTGTGGTGCAGAGGTAGACCTGGTTTACAATTTGAGTATTCGGGCTTCGGCACATTTAGACCTGGCTTAGTTTACTAATTGGGATCAAACACAGGTGCAGACTTTATAGGTATGTAAATTGCTGAAGTACAGGTGTAGACCTGGTTGGTATGAATATAGGGACTGAAATGCAGAAGTACTCATTGTTATGACAATTGGTTCTGGCACGTAGCAGTAGACCTGTTTAAAAAAATGTATCTATATTGGGTTAGACGTGCAGGTGTACACCTGGTTTAGTGGAAATTCAGTAAGAGAGATTTGGTCATTTCTTAAAGCAATAATCTTTATTTAATATTGATTAATTATTGCAATAATGAGGCTGGTCGACCCCCCACTCTTGATTGTTGGACCAAGTAACCTAACCTTTACACAAATGCAGAGTACTATATATAGCTGACACTAACAATGCTCAGTCATGGTTGGTTCAACCCCCCTCATGCAGACCAAAGAACATCATAAGCCACTCTGGGTTTATCCTGTTGTTACCTGCACGTGGGTTGTTGTCTTAACCCCACCCTGGCTTAGTTTCCCAGATGCAAGGATGATTTTGAAACAATGAGGGATTGTTCTGCTTCTAAGCTATCTCTAGTAAAACACATTTTTTTCTCTGTAATGCAGTCTTTAACACATTTGTCAGCTCAAGCCATCTCCAGTGACCATATGCCCAGATTAGCTGCAGGGAACTAGAGTGGAGCCCATGAAAACACAGACACTAGTAGGACAGAAATGTCTTACTATTAGTTAAATATGAATTGTTAACCATTAATATCAAATAAATCAGGTAAATATGTAATTTTTCCCTCATACTGGTCTATAACACTATTGGGGCTGAAGTAGAAGTGTAAACCTGATTTGTATGAATGTTGAGGCTTGGGCACTTGGGTAGATCTGTTTTTATATGAGTATGCCCTTGGATTTACCTGGTTTATATGAGTAATGGGGTGTAGGGATACACAAGGCTCATACAGGTAATGGGTGTGGATGGACATCTATTGCCCATTCATATATTTTCTGGCAACAAGTTTGTGGTAGGAAAAAAGCCAGTGGGGCTGGGTTACATGTTTTATTATACCACTGTACTCAGAAATGATCTATGAAATTATGAGTGCATACATGTCCGAGATCACAGGACTAACATATGCAAATAACAGCGTTGGGGTATGCAGTGAATAGCTGGATATAGGTTACTTTTGGTGATTTGGGGAATAGAGGCCTAAGGAAAGTGGATAACAGGGCTGGGATAGGCAAGTAACAGATATGAGATGTATTGGCAAAGGAACTGGGTCTATGAATAACAAATAGGGCATTTAGGGCTAAGACATGGGTATATTGGTACTTGATTGTATCAATATTAGGCTATTGGCATGTGGGTGTTATGGTTAGGACATGGGGGTTTGAGTAATGGGTTTGAGGTGTGTGGGTAATGGGGTTTAGGTGTGTGGGTATGTGGGTATGTGGGCTGAGGTATATAGATATTGGGGCTGAGGAATAGAGGTAAATGTCTGTTAATGTTATGGCATTACATTTGCATAGTGGCATGTTAGGGAAAATGTTGGGAACAAGGTTAAATAGGTCGTTTCACTAAGGTAATGCATGCGCTGTACATATTTGTGCTGAGAAGTGTGTATGTAGATTGCACTGGATTGCCCAAGAAGATGCTCGAGTCTCCCCAAATCCTTGCCAACAATTTTTAACCAATCACAGAGGGTTCTATGACGAACTTCCTGTTTTCAGTTGTCTCTCGTCATTAAACTGTTGGACATGGCTTGAAAGTACAAACCATTTCCATAAGTATATTATTGAGTACGCGGTTGTCATAATAATGAAACAGCTAACGTGGTTATGTGAAAGTTCAGAATGTGTATGATGTAAGTAGGGGTTGATTTTGTATTAGGCTGTGTCTCAAGGACGTGGAAAGAGAAGGACAACCTCGAGTATAGAGAAGGGGACTCGATTAATTGTTAGCTAACGTTACGGATAGATTAAAATGGATAACAAGTATATATTGACTACAAAATACGTGTTATCAACATATCCACTGCAGCACACGATTTTCAGGCAATGTCCATATATGTTTTAGCTAGTTCCGTAATCTAAACCCCATCCGACAGCTACGGCAAAAGGTGAGACGGTTCACCCCACACCGCATTCTAATTTAGTAAAATGATTATGGACGTTCCACTTTGGAATTTGAACAGATTCCTTGGGTTCCTCGCTGCGCAACTCGAATGTCAGCGAATATTTGTCTAGTAATCTGATGTGTCACAATTTGTACTACTTCAGTTTTTCTCTTCATGTTCAACAGGGGGATATTTTCTCGATTGAAGGGATTATATGGGATCGCAAGGTAACTGTCTAATAAATATTTATAATTGTTTCATATGACTGTCAGAGGTCAAATGTTGCTCACAACCAAACATGTTAATAGAGGATCGGGTTGAGCTAGCCTCAGTTTCCTTTGTTTACTCAGTCTGCATTTCAGAACAGCTGATACGTCCATTTCAGCACTGCCGCGATACTGCCAGCCAGCCAGCGTGTTGTAGCTTTGACTTGTCCTGCGACCACTGACACCAAACATATGAGCTCAAGCGGAATGGTAGCACCCGCTCCAACAGACATGTTTCACAGTTGTTATTTGTAGTGGTTTAAGACTTGCGATATTCGAACGTTCTGTCTGTATTGCGTCGCGGTGCATACACCTTGCATTCATTGCCTCACGCAACATACCGGTAGGTCGAGTAGCAACGATGTACCAGCAGAAATAAGTGATTTAAACCACAAGTCAACATTTTAACCTGGCTGCATGCTTTTTTGTTGTTGTAACAGTCCATTCGAGCACCGAATGGAAACTGTATATATAGTCTAGTCGTGGTGTTCTTATATCTCATGAATGTGTCATTATTGTCATGGTAGGCTAGTAAACTCCTACTGCATTGTTACACTGTTATGGTTCAGATTTAGGTAAAGATTAAGGAAGGAGTCAATTACATTGTGTTTATTTCAAGTTTTATGAACTGAAATTAGTAATTTCAGAATATGGGATTAGCCAAACTCCCTAATTATGTTCATTTAATTCTGATGTTGCCTATTAAGGTCAGTATTTCACTTGACATGTTTTTGTTTCACAAGTGGCTTGCCTTAAACACAAGCCACTATTGATTATGAGGTGGCTGTATGACACACTCTCTCTCTGTCCTTGGTGTCTCCTGTGCAGTTTCATTTTAGCTCAGATTTTCAAAATTGTATACAGATCAGAGTATATTGGGATTGCCTGAAATGAGAGAATGACATATTAGAAACTTTGTTGGTCCTGTATGGCTCAGTTAGTAGACCATGGAACGTGCAACGACAGGATTATGGGTTCAATTCCCTGTTTACAGTACAGTTTCATCCCGGTGTAATAAATGTAACATTACATATTTTCCTTTAATGGCTTGAATATGTGTCTAACAGAGGAGGCTCCTCAGGGGAGGACCATCCTCCTCAGTGAATTTCATGGATTTTTTGAAATAGTGAAACATTAAAGTTATAGTTTTTAGATACAACTATACTAAATATATTCACCAAATAATTTATTAAAACACTGTTTTGCAAAGGTCTACAGTAGCCTAAACAGCACTCTGTAGGTCAGCACCATGGTGTAGCCTGAGGACAGTTAGTTTACGTCCTCCTCTGGGTACATTGACTTCAATACAAAATCTAGGAAGCTCATGGTTCTCACCCCCTTCCATAGACTTGGACAGCAATTATGACAACTTCCGGAGGACGTCCTCCAACCTATCAGAGCACTTGCAGCATTAACAGATGTCTACTCGGTCAAAGGATCAGAGTTTAAATCTAGTTCTAAAAGCATAAGCTACAGCTAGCTAGCATTGCAGTGCATAAAATGTGACTCAAAGAGAGTGAAAGACTATAGTTGTACAGTTTTGAACAAATTAATTTCTTTAAAAATGAACGAGATGGAGAGAGCTATATTTTGTTGTATTTTTTTTTCTCACTTTCTCTTAGCTAGCGAATGCAGCTAGATAGTTTAGCCTACTCAAACACCTAGCTCAAACAGAGAGGGATGCTATGTTAGTTAGTTGGCTATCCAACATTGGAACTCTTCCAAGTCAAGGTAAGCTTTTGGTTTTATTAATTTATTGCCACCGGGGCCTGCCGGTGTAACTGCTAAACTGCTTGCTGACTGTACTCTCTACTGCATGATTGTAGCAGGTTTACTAACGCGTTAGTTCTAGTAGCTATGTTGATTATGAGATTAGCTAATATGTTGACAACGATGTAGGCTGTGTGTAGCGGTTATGTTATGAAGGTTTGGCTTGGAAAGTTTTTTTCGCCTGTGACAGCTGATGTGTTGTGCCATGAAGTCCACAAGCGAAGGGAAAAGGTGAGAGGAGGAGAGCGCGTTGATGCGAGAGAGAATTATATGAGCAAAATTATCATGTTGTTTGTATGTGGATGCTATGAAAGTGAACTGTTTGCGTGATCAGGTGTGTGTTCATTCTGCCAATTCTGTTGAAAAATGTTTCTTAAACGGAAGCAAACGAAGCTTTGATAAACATACCTGAATTTGTCCAATAGAAACTTTCGTTTGCAACTGTTGGACTAATGATTACGCCCTAGATCAGCTAGATGCAGGCAAGAGTCTGCAAGGCGGTATTGAATGTGTCAGTCTGTTACCTTGATTACTCATAATGTTCTCTCGACCTGTGCACCTACGTTGTAAACGTTTATTCATAGGCTAGGTTGTAGCAGCCTCATGATGGGTATAGGGAAAATTTGAGTATCATGTAGTAGCTTAAACCTATCAATGTTTTATTGAGCTGGATGAATGGAATATGAATAACAGTCATCCAATATGCTATATTCTGCCGGGGCGGCAGGGTAGCCTAGTGGTTAGAGCGTTGGGCTAGTAACCGAAAGGTTGCAAGTTCAAATCCCCGAGCTGACAAGGTACAAATCTGTCGTTCTGCCCCTGAACAAGGCAGTTAACCCACTGTTCCTAGGCCGTCATTGAAAATAAGAGTTTGTTCTTAACTGACTTGCCTAGTTAAATAAAGGTTAAATGTAAGTCGCTCTGGATAAGAGCGTCTGCTAAATGACTTAAATATAAATATATAAATATAATAGAAATAAGGCCATGCTCATAAAAAAAATAAAAATCTTCCTCCCTCATCTTGAACGTCACCGACCACTACTGGTGTCTAATGGTTTCTCTCTTGTGTTTCCCTATGCAGTTTCATCAGTTGAAATGAGTGTGCGCGCGGGGCAGGGTAGCGACGAGGTTCTGGTGTCCCAGGCGGTGTGGGACTACTTGGCTGCCGCCGGCCGGCCCTGGCTCATAGACTTCCAGGACAAGCAGGGCCTCAGCGCAGGCATTATCCGCAGAGGGGAGCGGGGAGGCTGCTGCGCAGTGCGGCTACGCCCCGTAGAGGGCTCCCGTTCTGGGGGAGGACCAGGGATGATGGAGGGGGGATACATCTCCAATGAGACGCGTAAGTCCTTCATAGACTTATGCCGCTGTGCCCGGAAAGAGATGAGCAAACAGGAGGGGGGTCCTAAGTGGAAGAGGTCCGTGCTGCCCTGTGTTGGGGTGGGGGTCCTGGAGGGGGATGGAGAGGGGAGCCTGCTAACACCTCAGCCTCCCCAGCCCAGACGCTCTCAGAGGCAGCAACAGAGGTGTAGGAAGCCTGCGGAGGATGAGGCCTGTGTGGTCCTCTCCAACTCCATGAACTGCATGTCCCACGATGCATCAGGACAGAGGAAGCAGGACAACATGGAAGTCAACTGCAGTATGATGGCATCCTCTCATAGCCGCTCCCAGAGTGAAGCAGACGACCACACCTCATGTTCCATCTGCATGGGAGACATGGTGGAGAGGACCACGCTGGAGAGGTATAGCTACATATTTCAAGTTTTAATGTCACGTGCACAGGTACAGTGAAATGCCTTTCTTGCAAGCTCTAACCCCAATAATGCAGTAATCAATAACAATGTAATACTAAAAATAAAAAGGTTGGGCTCCCGAGTGGCGCAGTGGTCTAAGACACTGCATCTCAGTGTAAGAGGCGTCACTGCAGTACCTGGTTTGAATCCAGGCTGCATCACATCTGGCTGTGATTGGGAGTCCCATAGGGTGGCGCACAATTTGCCCCGCGTCGTCCGGGTTTGGTCGGGGTAGGCCATCATTGTAAATAAGAATTTGTTCATACTTCTTAGGGATAGCCCCTTTTTTCCCCAATTTTCACCTAAAATGACATGCCCAAATCTAACTGCCTGTAGCTCAGGCCCTGAAGCAAGGATATGCATATGTAACAGTATAACTTTAGTACGTCCCCTCGCCCCGACACGGGCGCGAACCAGGGACCCTCTGCACACATCAACAACTGACACCCACGAAGTGTCGTTACCCATCGCTCCACAAAAGCCGCGGCTTTTGCAGAGCAAGGGGAAACCCTACATCTAGGTTTCAGAGCAAGTGACGTAACTGATTGAAACGCTACTAGCGCGTACCCGCTAACTAGCTAGCCATTTCACATCCGTTACACATATTCTTGGTACAATTTGAAAGGAAACACTTTGACGTTTGTGGAAATGTGAATTGAATGTAGGAGAATATAACACAATCGGTCTGGTAGAAGAAAATACAAAGAAAAAATTTACTTTTTTTTTTCTACCACCATCTTTGAAATGCAACAGAAAGGTCCCAAATCTAGCCATCACTCTGGTTGTAATTCCGATGGTGTCCACAAGATGGCAACAGTGTATGTGTATAGTTTCAGACGGATAACTTGTAGTATGAGAACTACATGACATTTAGTGTGAAGTCACCCAGGTACATTTGGGCAAATCGTGAAGGAGACATTTACATTCACATTACATTTTTCTGCAAGAATATCGTCAAATCTGTATACTTGGACTTTGATTTAGCTTTTCCAGTATTAGTAGCCATATTATAAGTTCAACATTTGCAAAATACCCAGTTTTCATAACTCTCCATATTTGTATAATTTTTGTACAAAAGGAAAAGGCTTGCTGTCGCACAAGGTTAGCAGCTACATTTTGCGACAGATACAGGGTTTCCCGATACTCCCGTAAAGCCCAGCTCATTGGCTATCTAGCTAGCTTTCTTTGACCCTGATTGGTGCTTATTTGACAAAGTTACATTTGATCAAGTGAAGACCGCCCGCGTAATCGGCGTGTCCTGAAGGCGTCGCTCTCTGACCAAATTTGGTGTTATATAGGATATACTACACCCCGAGTGATATAGTGAAGTCTGGTTACGTTCTAGGATCTCTGAGGAATAAATACAAATGTGATTTGACTGATTGAAACAACGTTTAGGGTTAGATTTTCACAGATTCCTTTCTTTGCAAATTGAACTAGTGGAAAGACAAAATCGATCGTGCATGCTATATGGACCTTTTTAGGATGTGAGAAAGGATTTTATCTCTGGGACCCTTTGGATGATAAATCAGAGCAAGATTTCAGAATGTAAGTACACATTTCACCTTCAGAGGTTAATTTATCAAACCTATTGCGGTGAAAAAAGTGTTATTGTTAGGAGCTCTCCTCAAACAATAGCATGGCATTTTTTCGCAGTAATAGCTACTGTAAATTGGACAGTGCAGTTATATTAACAAGAATTTAAGCTTTCAGCCGATGTTAGACACTTCTATGTACCGACATTTGTTTTTTCTCTCAAATCTGCAATCGTGACACACGGCGCTGCATGATTTACAACTGTCTCGTTGACGGGACTCCTATCCCTAAGACTGACTTGCCTAGTTAAATAAAGGTTCAACAAAAAAAAAACACTGTAAAAAATTTGAACAGTATAAAATAAGTAAGCATACTATGTACAAGGTCAGTTCCAGTACCATATTTACAATGTGCAGGCATACTGGATCGATAGAGATAGATATGTAGAGGGGTAAGGTAACTAGGCATCAGGATATATGATAAACAGAGTAGCTGCAGCATATATGAATGTGTGTGTAGAGTCAGTATAAATGTATGTGCATATTATGTGTGTGAGCAAATGGAGTGTTTGTATGTGGGTTGGAGTATCAGTGTGCATTGTGTGTAGGGCCCTGTGAGTGTACATAGAGACCGTGCAAAAATAAGTGCAAATTTGAAAGTAAAACCATTCTCTCTCACTCCCTCCCAAGGTGTGGCCACGCATTCTGTCGGTCATGTCTGGACCAGGCCTTCAAGGTGAAGAGAGCGTGTCCGGTGTGTCGTCTGGTGTACGGCCAGCTCATAGGAAATCAGCCGGCTTCCGGGACTATGATGGTGGAGAGGGACCCAGATCTGGAGTTGCCGGGACATGAGGGCCACGGGTGTATCTGCATCATCTATAGCTTCACACCTGGTCTACAGGCGGTGAGTGTATATGACAAAAGAAACACGTTCATGAGAAAAAACACGAGGTACAGTTGAAGTACGAAGTTTACATACACTTAGGTTGGAGTCATTAAAACTCGTTTTTCTACCACGCCACAAATTTCTTGTTAACAAATTATAGTTTTGGCAAGTCGGTTAGGACATCTACTTTGTGCATGACACAAGTCATTTTCCCAGCAATTGTTTACAGACAGATTATTTCACTTATAATTCAATGTATCACAATTCCAGTGGGTTGGAAGTTTACATACACTAAGTCGCCTGTGCCTTTTTAAACAGCTTGGAAAATTCCAGAAAATTATGTCATGGCTTTAGAAGCTTTTGATAGGCTAATTGACATCATTTGAGTCAATTGGAGGTGTACCTGTGGATGTATTTCAAGGCCTACCTTCAAACTCAGTGCCTCTTCGCTTGACATCATGGGAAAATCAAAAGAAATCAGCCAAGACCTCAGAAAAATTTTGTAGACCTCCACAAGTCTGGTTCATCCTTGGGAGCGATTTCCAAACGCCTGAAGGTACCACGTTCATCTGTAAAAACAATAGTATGCAAGTATAAACACCATGGGACCACGCAGCCGTCATACCTCTCAGGAAGGAGACACGTTCTGTTTCCCAGAGATGAACGTACTTTGGTGCGAAAAGAAATTAAGTACTGGAATAGGCCTAGCTTGAAAATCAGACATTTCATCCATTTGGTGGTGAAAAGTTGTAATTATTGTAGCCAGTTGTCTGTATGAACCGTGCTTAAAGGATGTATAGTCTTAGGTCTATGTTGTTGTATAGCTAGAGTTATGGGCCATTTTGCATACATTTACTTTTATTCCCCTAAGTGCACGTGGAACTGCATGAAAATCATTGTTTATTTCAAACCGTTTTGAAATTGATTCCAATGTCACACAATGGCCCCATTTTATTTATAGAAAGACCCATAAACAGAATATGAGGTGACCAGTGTTCAATTACTCTATATACAGCGCATTCGCAAAGTATTCAGACCCCTTAAAAAAAATATATATATATAAGTATTCAGACACTTTGCTATGAGACTTGAAATTGAGCATTCTGTTTCCATTGATTATCCTTGATGTTTCTACAACAGTCCACCTGTGGTAAATTCAATTGATTGGACATGATTTGGAAAGGCACACACCTGTCTATGTAAAGTCCCACAGTTGACAGTGCATGTCAGAGCAAAAACCAAGCCACGAGTTCAAAGGAATTGTCCGTAGAGCTCCGGGACAGGAATGTAGAAGCACAGATCTGGGGAAGGGTAACAAAAATATTCTGCAGCATTGAAAGTCCCAAAGAACACAGTGGCCTCCATCATTCTTAATTGGAAGAAGTTTGGAACCACCAAGACTCTTCCTAGAGCTGCCCGCCCGGCCAAACTGAGCAATCGGGGGGGAATGGCCTTGGTCAGGGAGGTGACCAAGAACCCAATGGTCACTCTGACAGAGCTCCAGAGTTCCTCTGTGGAGATGGGAGAACCTTCCAGAAGGACAACCATCTCTGCAGCACTCAACTAATCAGGCCTTTATGGTAGAGTGGCCAGACGGAAGCCACTCCTCGGTGAAAGGCACATGACAGCCTGCTTGTGTGTGTGTGTGTGTGTGTGTGTGTGTGTGTGTGTGTGTGTGTGTGTGTGTGTGTGTGTGTGTGTGTGTGTGTGTGTGTGTGTGTGTGTGTGTGTGTGTACATCTCATTTTTGTTCCTGTTCTTTTCAAACTTTCCTCTGAATTATGCCTGGGTCATGCAGCCGGAGCACCCTAACCCTGGTGTAAGCTACCCGGGTACGGACCGCATGGCTTACCTCCCAGACAGCCCAGAGGGGAACCGGGTCCTGGGCCTGCTCCGCCGGGCCTTTGAGCAGCGCCTCATCTTCACTATAGGGACCTCCATGACTACGGGAATGCATAACGTCATTACCTGGAACGACATCCACCACAAAACCTCCATATGGGGCGGACCACGCTGGTATGGAAACGCCTGAATTTACTGAAGGCTAATGGAGATTTTTGTGTGTTTCTAAGATGTGAGATGTGACAGTAGCTTTAAAATACATGTTTTTTAACAAATTTCAAACATCTAGTGATAAATGTATGTACAGTGGGGAGAACAAGTATTTGAAACACTGCCGATTTTGCAGGTTTTCCTATTTACAAAGCATGTAGAGGTCTGTCATTTTTATCATAGGTACACTTCAACTGTGAGAGACGGAATCTAAAACAAAAATCCAGAAAATCACATTATATGATTTTTAAGTAATTAATTTGTATTTTATTGCATGACATAAGTATTTGATACATCAGAAAAGCAGAACTTAATATTTGCTACAGAAACCTTTGTTTGCAATTACAGAGATCATACGTTTCCTGTAGTTCTTGACCAGGTTTGCACACACTGCAGCAGGGATTTTGGCCCACTCCTCCATACAGACCTTCTCCAGATCCTTCAGGTTTCGGGGCTGTTGCTGGGCGATACGGACTTTCAGCTCCCTCCAAAGATTTTCTATTGGGTTCAGGTCTGGAGACTGGCTAGGCCACTCCAGGACTTTGAGATGCTTCTTATGGAGCCACTCCTTAGTTGCCCTGGCTGTGTGTTTCGGGTCGTTGTCATGCTGGAAGACCCAGCCACGACCCATCTTCAATGCTCTTACTGAGGGAAGGAGGTTGTTGGCCAAGATCTCGCGATACATGGCCCCATCCATCCTCCCCTCAATACGGTGCAGTCGTCCTGTCCCCTTTGCAGAAAAGCATCCCCAAAGAATGATGTTTCCACCTCCATGCTTCACGGTTGGGATGGTGTTCTTGGGGTTGTACTCATCCTTCTTCTTCCTCCAAACACGGCGAGTGGAGTTTAGACCAAAAAGCTCTATTTTTGTCTCATCAGACCACATGACCTTCTCCCATTCCTCCTCTGGATCATCCAGATGGTCATTGGCAAACTTCAGACGGGCCTGGACATGCGCTGGCTTGAGGAGGGGGACCTTGCGTGCGCTGCAGGATTTTAATCCATGACGGCGTAGTGTGTTACTAATGGTTTTCTTTGAGACTGTGGTCCCAGCTCTCTTCAGGTCATTGATCAGGTCCTGCCGTGTAGTTCTGGGCTGATCCCTCACCTTCCTCATGATAATTGATGCCCCACGAGGTGAGATCTTGCATGGAGCCCCAGACTGAGGGTGATTGACTGTCATCTTGAACTTCTTCCATTTTCTAATAATTGCGCCAACTCACCAAGCTGCTTGCCTATTGTCCTGTAGCCCATCCCAACCTTGTGCAGGTCTACAATTTTATCCCTGATGTCCTTACACAGCTCTCTGGTCTTGGCCATTGTGGAGAGGTTGGAGTCTGTTTGATTGAGTGTGTGGACAGGTGTCTTTTATACAGGTAACGAGTTCAAACAGGTGCAGTTAATACAGGTAATGAGTGGAGAACAGGAGGGCTTCTTAAAGAAAAACGAACAGGTCTGTGAGAGCCGGAATTCTTACTGGTTGGTAGGTGATGAAATACTTATGTCATGCAATAAAATGCAAATGAATTACTTAAAAATCATACAATGTGATTTTCTGGATTTTTGTTTTAGATTCCGTCTCTCACAGTTGAAGTGTACCTATGATATAAATTACAGACCTCTACATGCTTTGTAAGCAGGAAAACCTGCAAAATCGGCAGTGTATCAAATACTTGTTCTCCCCACTGTATATCTCAAACTCTTTCTTTCACTCGATCACTCACAAGTTACATAGAATCACATGGCTTTAGTCTTATGAGATGTGACCGAACAAGAAAGCTATCCATGTTTTGAGCATGTGGTGAGAGGTTAAATAATGATTTCTGTCGGGCATTTGCTCCTAGAAGGCACTCTAGCTGTTCCTGCGATGACAACTCTCAATGACATGCTAATGGTGTTTTTATTTCATTTCCCCTGACAGCTTTGGCTACCCAGACCCCACTTACCTGGTGAGAGTGACTGAGGAACTCAGAGAGAAAGGCATCACTGCAGACTGACCGTCCAGATTCCAGAATGTTCCATTCTAGGAACACTAGGGATTCTAGGAACCTCTAGCTGTCCTGCTGCTGGTGGTTGCTAGGCTGCAGGCTCCTGGACCTAGACCCAGCAGGGCTGCGGATGAATACGACAGTGGACAGGGCTTGGCTCCACAGCAGAAACAGGACTACAGCCCAGTGAAGACTCTCATATCACTCCAATACCTCTTTTATGTGGAAAATCCTAACTTCCACTTAAATTGAATTTTCATTTAATCATGCATTGATGTCAATGGGAGACCATTCGACTTAAGTGGAAGTGAAAATTTGTCTAAAGTGGAATTTAGGTTTCACCCTTGTGTTCCTATGTTAGGTATCTATCTTCTGCTCAATCCAGCAGCACTTTGTGTGGAAGAAAACATAAAAGTGAGAGCAATGTGATTTTCTTTGTGACACAATCCTCTACCTTTCACTTGTGTTGACAATAGCAGTACATTTGTTTGCTGAACTCATCCGAGCAGTTATAATATAGGGATTTAATAAGTTGGTAAGTATTATTTTGAAATCTAAGTAAAAGAGAAGTCTATTTTGCCTGATATGTTTATTTCCATGCTGGGGGACACGTTCTTTATTTACCAGTTGCAAGCGCACATTATTGGTGGTCTTTCCAGTACGTTCATAGAATAATTATCTTTTTCTGTCATTGTTTTCCGTGATAACCTGTTACTTACAATTTGTATAAAGACCATATCTGAGATAGGTGGCAGGCAGAATAGCACTGTCTGCTTCAATAGAAAGCTTCTAACTAAATAATTTAATTTCTCTAAAAGACGTTGCAATCTAAAGCACTCACAGGCACTTTGACAAAGGGAGTCAGTCAGTCGTTCAGTTCAGTGGAGGGCTGGTTGTTCTCTGCATATCATTAGAATGATCATGGTTCTCTGCTTCCTTTTCAGGCAAGACTAGTCTATGGAATAGTGCTCTGAGCAAATCGGGTAGGTGTTAGTCGTTAACAGCCCTGAAGCTAATAGCCTGGTAGCTATAAGTTGATGTCAATTTGCTTCGAGCCCTTCATTTCCCTTTTGATCTTCCTCTCCTTTGATTTCTTCTCGTTTTTACTTACATAGGAAGAATGTTTTCTATTTCTGCTGGTCTAGGATCGGTGTGGCCTTTTTAAATCATAATGAATAAATGAGGGACCCTGATCCTAGATCAGCACTCGTACTCTGAGACTCTCTTTTTATGAATACGGAACCAGGTTTTGAACTGCTTGAGTTCAGTTCAGTTTGATGTCCAGTCAGTCATTGGTCCTCATTTTCTAATGACCAGATTTACACGATGATGTCAAATGAGAAGGGCAAGATGTCGAACCACTTAAACCAAATCAAAGACAGAAAAGGGCTCTGAAATAATTAACTATGTGTCTGAAATGGCACTCTATTCCCTATATAGTGCACGAGTGCTGATAGGGGCCCATAGGGCTCTGGTCAAAAGTGGTGCACTATATAGGACCCATAGGACTGGTTAAAAGTAGTGTACTGTGTTGGGAATAGGGTGCCATTTTGGACGCCAGCCCTGTCTGAACAGATGTTTGATTGTCTCATAAATAAAGAGGTATCTATCTGCTGTAATTAAAGTTTGTCTTAAGATATCATCTAGGATTAACAGTAAGTACCTGTAATATGAACATGTTAAGGAGAATACTGCAGTCCCTTATAGGTGTATTGCCAGTGATTTATTGAATTACCTTGTTTTGATACATTTCTCATTGTTAGCGTGCCTTCTATTCAAGTTTTGAAGAAAATGTAGCATGTTGATACTAATGAATGATAAGCAATTCTTTAGTAGACTGTATCAAATTGTTATTTGGAGTGTCAGCCGCAGCAGAATTATGTTTGTGCTTTGTCTGCCTTTCTACAGTTTGAGAATATAGAAACGGATGTGTATTTGACGTAACCTTTCTGTTATAAACAGTCGAAGTAGTCCAAAAATTTAGCCTCACTCATATGATCAAACTGTGTGAAGAAGAATATGCATATAGTCCAGTCTGTGTTAACCTCTTATTTGTCCTCAGTCGGATGATGTGAAAGAATTTACTTGGCCCATACATTAATTAAATATCCCTTGCTACGACCCAAATGGCACCCTATTTATGATAGAAAAAGTAGTGCACTATATAGGGTGCCATTTGGGACTTGACCTTTTCCCCCATCTCTTTTTGTATTTTTTTGTTTAGGGATCAACTCGAATATCTTTGAGAGACAGGAATAGTAGTTCAAATCAAGCTACCATGCAAATATTTCTATGCAGTAAACTATGTGAACTGGGGGTTGGGGTACAGGCAGGGGAATAAATACTGAAAAGGATTGTGTTGCAAATTGATTGTGAAAAGTTAAAGATTTGCTTTTCTAATTGTGTTCATTTGTATTTTATGAGTCTGTTGATGTTAAACAATTATGTGGTTTACATTTTAATACTTGAATAAAAACGGTTATGTTCTGTTTATGGTGGTGGTATTGTTTATTATTGATTTAATATTATGTAAATCGCCTCAGTACAAATCTGACATTTATGATCACATGTTTTTCACTCCATTATGCAATATTATAGCAAGACTATTTTATTTATGGTTGTAACACAACTCAACCCTCAGGAAGATATCCTATGCCTTGGTTCACACATGGCAGTGCAAACTATTGAAGTGGAACGTTACTGTAGCCTTTACACTTACATTGTAGCTTCTGCCGAACATTAGCAACGGGTGACGTATGGTAATGACTAGATGTGGGAGGCTTTACTCCTCTTTCTGTCGACATAGTCCTCTTCCTGAAAAGCAAAGTTCAGCTCAGACGAGTTGGTCAGATGACTTTGCGTTTTCCTGTTTCTGCTACAAATTACCTATGTATAAAATGTCCTCAAACGCTTAATCTATAATGACATCATCTGGATTCTCCAACATAGGCGACAGATGTACTTCTGCAACAGAGCAGAGACTCGGCGGCGACGAGGAGGACCATTGCATAATATGCATGGACAGTTTTCAGGAAAAGATCACTTTAAAATGTTCTCACTCATTCTGTTCAAGTTGTATTGACTCGTTTTTCAAAATTAAGCCCGCATGTCCGGTATGTAATAGTTTTCACGGGACCTACGAAGGAACGCAGCCCCGGAACGGGATCATGACAGTGAGACGCAACTGGCAGTGTTTACCTGGCTATGAGGAGGGGAATGGACATATCACGATTGATTATCACTTTCCAGCCGGAGTACAAGGGGTGAGATTTATTGTAGCCTATGTTTACTTTATATGTGACGCAGATGGGCCTATATTTTATCGCAGGATTGAAAGTGTCAATAGACATTGTGCCACTCTTGACTTGAAGACGAAAGGGCCATGCGTATAGTCGGAGATTCGTCAGAGATTCATCATAATGTTGTTCTTGAAAGCCCTTATATGAAAGTCGATGTATTGCTTTGGTACTGCCCCTCCATGGCATTACAGTCTTGCTGGTGATGTCATGCCAGACAGATTAGCTGTTGACTTCTTTATCACCTAAGGTGGAGTTTGATCCTCCATGAGTCCCTAATTATAAGTAGTAGGCTTCATCTTACCACCACCAGTCAGTTATTTGAAATAACATGATTAGGCCTACAGCCAGTGGAGAAGACCCAGCTCCGGTTTTGAGTCTGGTTCCTCTTGAGGTTTCTTCCTTCTAGGGAGTTTTTCCTTGCTACTGTGGAAAAGGGTTTTATAGACACAGTTGATTGATTGATATTACTCTTTCTCGCCACATCCCTCCAGCCTGAGCATCCGAACCCGGGTGAGAAGTACTGCAGCACATCCAGGACAGCCTTTCTGCCAGCCTGTGAGGAAGGAGAGAAGGTACTGAGGCTGCTCCAGACAGCCTTTCACAGGAGGCTCATCTTCACCATCGGGACATCAGCCACCACCGGCCTCAACAACTCCATCACATGGAACGACATACACCACAAGACCAACATTAGTGGAGGACCACAGTTGTAAGTAGGCCTATCTATCCTAGTCAGAGGAAATAGAATCAGAATACTCACACACTGTTTGAATGCTCCTGAAGTTTCATTGTGACATTTCTATCTCTAAGACTAATGAAGACCCATATCAGTGTATGACGGTGTTGTAACGGTGTTATTGACATTCGAGAGCGTTTGAACTTTGCCATGTTTTTGAAATGGCAGATCAATGTGACACTGAAGCTGATACGCCGTCTCTCTTTTCTCCTTGTTAGTTTTGGGTATCCAGACCCGGGCTACCTCTCTAGGGTCCAGGAGGAGCTTCGTCTGAAGGGAGTGATAGAGGAGAGCTGACTCCACTGGAGCTTCATGAAACCATAGAACTAGAATTACTCTTAGTTCAAATTCTATACATATTGTCACACTCAGGAATCAAACACAAGATGAGAAGAGCAGTTACGGTGTTGGGGAAGCTACACTGAAAATATAGCTTACCAAGCTACCAATTCACACTAGAAGCTTAGCTACCCTTAAGAAAAATATAGTTTCCTTCAAGTTACTTTGAAAAAGTAGTACACTACATCAAAACTACTTTGTGAAAAATTATCAAATTTAAATCTGAAATGTCATAGACTACAAGTTGCAAGAACAGATCACTTTACTGGTAAAATGTTAACAGAATGTGTAATTTGGCCTATTAAACATAACAACTTAAAATTAAGAAAGGAAGGTATTGCCTATTTCGCCCATATTTTCTTTTCTTTTAGCAAAAAACAGTGTGGGTTTTCAGTAGTTAGCTACACCACCACATGGCAAAAAAAGTAATTAACTACTGAAAACACTACCTAGATTTGAATTCAGTTAAACTACCACCAAGCTACTGTAAAATGTAGTTAAATTACTAGTTGAACTACATGTAGTTCACTACTCCCCAACACTGAGCAGTTATGATTGTAGCCAACGGTTCCCAAAAAGGTTGGTTACAGACGTACAAAAATATCATACCGCCAAGACATGCTATCCTCTCACCGTTACAATAACAGGGTATTTTTTTTAAATATTTTTTTTGGGGGGGGGAGGGGTACTGATAGTTGTGCATCTAGAAGTGTTAAGAAAAATATTTGATTCTTATTTACAATAAAAGTCACTTCAAAATGACACAATGCATTATTTACTATTGTGCACAAAATAATCTGAAACACAACCAAAACAAAGAGCAAATGCATCCAACAAATTTGTAGTCACAAGCTTGATGTAGTCATTGCGTGCTATGAATATGGGACCAAGTGCTGTAATTTCTAAATGGGTCACCCGATATGGATGAGAGTACCCTCAAATTAAAGCAGTCAGTCTTTGTTTAATTTCAAATCCAAACTTTTGGAGTACAGAGCCAAAAGACGAAAAGATTCTTCACTGTCCCAATAAGTATTTGTGCTCCTGAGTGGCACAGCGGTCTAAGGCACTGCATTTCAGTGCTAGAGGCATCACGACAGACCCTGGTTCAAGGCTGTATCACAACCGGCCGTGATTGGGAGTTCCATAGGGCGGCGCACAATTGGCCCAGCGTCGTTAGGGTTTGGCCAGGGTAGGCCATCATTTTAAATATGAATTTGTTCTTAACTGACTTGCCTAGTTAAATGAAGGTTTAATAAACATAAATACATAATTATGGAGGGCACTGTATATGGTAGCATAGCTTTAAGATGGTTCATCGAAGATGTGTGTTTTGACTCAATGCCTGAAAGTTGTGTTCTCAATATTATGTTGCAGTTTCTTTATTTGTTTAAAAATGCGTATTTTTCTCCACTGATTATGTGGCAGAAAAAAAGCTTTTGATCCATGTATCAGAGACCTAAGAGAACATTTATATTATTTAAAAAAAATATATATATATATACAAACACTGACTGTACAAAACATTAAGAACACCTTATTGAGTTGCACCCTCCACACATACTATACACAATCCATATCTCAATTGTCTCAAGGCTTAAAATTCCTTCTTTAACCTGTCTCCTCCCCTTCATCTACACTGATTGACGTGGATTTAACATGTGACATCAATAAGGGATTATAGCTTTCACCTGGATTCACCTGGTAAGTCTACGTCATGGAAAGAGCAGGTGTTCTTAATGTTATATATATATACACTGCTCAAAAAAATTAAGGGAACACTTAAACAACACAATGTAACTCCAAGTCAATCACACTTCTGTGAAATCAAACTGTCCACTTAGGAAGCAACACTGATTGACAATAAATTTCACATGCTGTTGTGCAAATGAAATAGACAAAAGGTGGAAATTATAGGCAATTAGCAAGACACCCCCAATAAAGGAGTGGTTCTGCAGGTGGTGACCACAGACCACTTCTCAGTTCCTATGCTTCCTGGCTGATGTTTTTAGTGTCCAGAGCATGGAGGCGCTACCAGGAGACAGGCCAGTACATCAGGAGACTTGGAGGAGGCCGTAGGAGGGCAACAACCCAGCAGCAGGACCGCTACCTCCGCCTTTGTGCAAGGAGGAGCACTGCCAGAGCCCTGCAAAATGACCTCCAGCAGGCCACAAATGTGCATGTGTCTGCTCAAACGGTCAGAAACAGACTCCATGAGGGTGGTATGAGGGCCCGACATCCACAGGTGGGGGTTGTGCTTACAGCCCAACACCGTGCAGGACGTTTGGCATTTGCCAGAGAACACCAAGATTGGCAAATTCGTCACTGGCGCCCTGTGCTCTTCACAGATGAAAGCAGGTTCACACTGAGCACATGTGACAGACGTGACAGAGTCTGGAGACGCTGTGGAGAACGTTCTGCTGCCTGCAACATCCTCCAGCATGACCGGTTTGGCGGTGGGTCAGTCATGGTGTGGGGTGGCATTTCTTTGTGGGGCCGCACAGCCCTCCATGTGCTCGCCAGAGGTAGCCTGACTGCCATTAGGTACCGAGACGAGATCCTCAGACCCCTTGTGAGACCATATGCTGACACATGCACATTTGTGGCCTGCTGGAGGTCATTTTGCAGGGCTCTGGCAGTGCTCCTCCTTGCACAAAGGCGGAGGTAGCGGTCCTGCTGCTGGGTTGTTGCCCTCCTACGGCCTCCTCCACGTCTCCTGATGTACTGGCCTGTCTCCTGGTAGCGCCTCCATGCTCTGGACACTACGCTGACAGACACAGCAAACCTTCTTGCCACAGCTCCCATTGATGTGCCATCCTGGATGAGCTGCACTACCTGAGCCACTTGTGTGGGTTGTAGACTCCGTCTCATGCTACCACTAGAGTGAAAGCACCGCCAGCATTCAAAAGTGACCAAAACATCAGCCAGGAAGCATAGGAACTGAAAAGTGGTCTGTGGTCACCACCTGCAGAACCACTCCTTTATTGGGGGTGTCTTGCTAATTGCCTATAATTTCCACCTTTTGCCTATTCCATTTGCACAACAGCATGTGAAATTTATTGTCAATCAGTGTTGCTTCCTAAGTGGACAGTTTAATTTCACAGAAGTGTGATTGACTTGGAGTTACATTGTGTTGTTTAAGTGTTCCCTTTATTTTTTTGAGCAGTGTATATATATACTGAACAAAAATATAAATGCAACATGTAAAGTGTTGGTCCCATGTTTCATGAGCTGAAAGAAAAGATCCCAGAAATGTTCCATACGCACAAAAAGCGTATTTCTCTCAAATATTGTGCACGAACTTGTTTACATCCCTGCTAGTAAGCATTTCTGCTTTGCCAAGATAATGCATCCACCTGACAGGTGTGGCATATCAAGAAGCTGAATAAACAGCATGATCATTACACAGGTGCGTGCAATTGGCATTCTGACTGCAGGAATGTCCACCAGAGCTGTTGCCATGAAATTGAATGTTAATTTCTCTACCAAAAGCCGCCTCCAATGTCGTTTTAGAGAATTTGGCAGTACGTCCAACCGGCCTCACAACCGCAAACCACATGTAACCACACATGTAACCACGCCAGTCCAGGACCTCCACATCCAGATTCTTCACCTGCGGGTTCATCAGAGACCAGCCACACGGACAGCTAATGAAACTGAGTATTTCTGTCTATAATAAAGCCCTTTTGTAATGGAAAGTGTAGCCTATAGTTCGAATTATTGAAGTTTAAGTTATGAAGCCTGTAAGAATCTTTGATAGCCTAGTGGTGCTCATCCTGTCGAGGTGATCTGTGCGTGTTGGTAGGCGCAACTAATGTGTAGGCCTGCGGCTGCATTTCAGATACATTTTTGTACATTCGAACAGCAGTAGGACCAGTGTACCTTGTTTTATTAGGGCTCTAAAGTAATACTCGTTGTGCCCCCCTATGGATTTAAATTCCCAATCTGGCCCTCATACCATCATGGCCACCTAATCATCCCCAGCTTCCAATTTGCTCATTCATCGCCACTCCTCTCCCCTGTAACTATTCCCTAGGTCGTTGCTGTAAATGAGAATGTGTTCACAGTCAACTTATCTGGTAAAATAAGGGTAACCACCCCCCCCAAAAAAAGTTATGGCTTCCCAGTGGGCGTGCCTGGCTCCGAAGTGGGTAGGCCTGGCTCCCAAGTGGGTCCCAGGCCCACCCATGGCTGCGCCCCTGAACAATCATGTGAAACCATAGATTAGGGCCTAATGAATTGATTTAAATTGACTGATTTCCTTATATGAACTGTAACTCAGTAAAATCGTTGAAATTGTTGCATTTATATTTTTGTTCAGTGTGTGTGTATATATATATATATAGTACCAGTCAAAAGTTTGGACACACCTACTCATTCAAGGGTTTTTCTTTATTTTTACTATTTTCTACATTGTAGAATAATAGTGAAGACATCAAAACTATGACATAACACATATGGAATCAAAAAAGTGTTAAACAAATCCAAATATATTTTAGATTTTAGATTCTTCAAAGTAGCCACCCTTTGCTTTGATGACAGCTTTGCACACTCTTGGCATTCTCTCAACCAGCTTCATGAGGTAGTCACCTGGAATTTCAATAAACAGGTGTGCCTTGTTAAAAGGTAATTTGTGGAATTTCTTTCCTTCTATCATTTGTTTTTCAACAGGATAATGACCCAACACACCTCCAGGCTGTGTAAGGGCTATTTGACCAATAAGGAGAGTGATGGAATGCTGCAGATGACCAGGCCTCCACAATCACCCGACCTCAACCCAATGGAGATAGTTTGGGATGAGTTGGACCGCAGAGTGAAGGAAAAGCAGCCAACAAGTGCTCAGCATATGTGGGAACTCCTTCAAGACTGTTGGAAAAGCATTCCAGGTGAAGCTGGTTGAGAGAATGCCAAGAGTGTGCAAAGCTGTCATCAAGACAAAAGGTGGCTATTTTTTTAATTTTTTAATTTCACCTTTATTTAACCAGGTAGGCTAGTTGAGAACAAGTTCTCATTTACAACTGCGACCTGGCCAAGATAAAGCAAAGCAGTGTGACACAAACAACACAGAGTTACACATGGAATAAACAAACATACAGTCAATAACACAATAGAGAAAAAGTCTATATACAGTGTGTGCATATGAGGTAAGATAAGGGAGGTAGGCAATAAAGAGGCCATTTCCAAGATTTTTCAAGAATTTCTAATATAAAATATATTTTGATTTGTTTAACACTTTTTTGGTTACTACATGATTCCATATGTGTTATTTTATAGTTTTGATGTCTTCACTATTATTCTACAATGTAAAAATAATAAAAAAGAAAGAAAGACCCTTGAATGAGTAGGTGTGTCGAAACATTTTACTATTACTGTATATATATATATATGTATATATATATACTATTATTTTATAATAATAATATATAAATGTTTTCTTATATACCTCCTAATTCATCTCAATTATATGATTGTTTATAGAGCAGTCAATAAAATCTGTTAATTAATTGTTTTAATGTACAGGATGTCCTTGTTGTGTATGACAGAATCCGCACCTCCATGGCATTTTCCTTCTACCTCAATAGAGGGCGATCCTCTACTTCAAAATAACAGGAGCGTGCTTGGTATGCCGCCTCATCAGCACCAAATCCACTAAAACACTATAAAACAGCACCTCCCAACACCCCACCCGTCAAACCGGGAACATTCTCAGAACATTACCTAAGAATCCCATTAAGTTCTATTTACTGTAGGGTTGTATCTAACATGATGATAACAAAATGTTTATTTTTTTTTCCAGAAAATGTTTTAAATGAAATATCCTTGGAATGTTCTCCTAGCGGTAACTAAAATGTTGTGTTCAACATCTGTAACAACAGAACTACAGAACATTCCCCAAATGTTCTAATTAGGTTTCCAGGTAATGTAATAACACAATGTATCAGTAATGAGATGGCACCGACAGACATGGTCGCCCTGTTTCTAGCTCCTAGCAAACTTTGCTATATTTCATTTTTTTGTTTGTTATTTCTTACATTATTTAATCAGAACGTTTCGAGTACTATCACCTACAGCCGAAAATGCATTTTGGATATTAGATCAGTGGTCACTCACCAGAAATTAGACTAGAAATTTGACTTCCCAGACCTGGATCCTTTGTTTGAACTGCCCGAGGCGGCCCCATTCATCATGAATGATACTCCAAAAAGTTGCTGCCGGAGGAGAGGGAGGAGAAATAGGGTCCTAGTCAGACTCAGGAGGTCGGCATACCACCCACTGGTTCCGAGTATATTACTCGCTAAAGTTCAGTCCATGAACAATAAAATAGATGAGCTCAGTGCGAGGATCTCCTTCCAGAGAGACATAAGGGACTGTAACATAGTCTGTTTAACGGAATCATGGCTCTCTCCGGATATATTGTCCCCATCCATACAACCAGCAGGGTTCTCCGTTCATTGCACGGACAGGAAAAATAACTCTCCGGGAAACACAGAGGTGGAGGAGAATGTCTTATGATTAAAAACTCATGGTGTGATTGAGGTAACATACAGAAAGTCAAGTCATTTTGTTCTCCCCATCTGGAATACCTCATCCTCAAATGCCCACCTCATTACTTCCCAAGATAATTTTATTTGGTTAAAGTCACTGTCGTGTATGTTCCCCTACAAGCTGACACTGCAATGGCTCTCAAGGAACTACAGTTGAAGTCGGAAGTTTACATACACCTTAGCCAAATACATTTCAACTCAGTTTTTCACAATTCCTGACATTTAATCCAAGTAAAAATTCCCTGTCTTAGGTCAGTTAGATTCACCACTTTATTTTAAGAATGTGAAATGTCAGAATAATAGTAGGGGAAATGATTTATTTCAGCTTTTATTTCTTTCATCACATTCCCGGTGGGTCAGAAGTTTACATACACTCAATTAGTATTTGGTAGCATTGCCTTTAAATTGTTTAACTTGGGTCAAACGTTTCGGGTAGCCTTACAAAATAAGTTGGGTGAATTTTGTCCCATTCCTCCTGACAGAGCTGGTGTAACTGAATAAGGTTTGTAGGCCTCCTTGCTCGTACACGCTTTTTCAGTTCTGCCCACACATTTTCTATATGATTGAGGTCAGGGCTTTCTGATGGCCACTCCAATACCTTGACTTTGTTGTTCTTAAGCCATTTTGCCACAACTTTGGAAGTTTCCTTGGGGTCATTGTCCATTCGGAAGACCCATTTGTGACCAGGCTTTAACTTTCTGACTGATGTCTTGAGATGTTGCTTCAATATATCCACATAATTATCCTTTCTCATGATGCCATCTATTTTGTGAAGTGCACCAGCCCCGCCTGCAGCAAAGCACCCCCACAGCATGATGCTGCCACCTCGTGCTTCGCGGTTGGGATGGTGTTCTTCGGCTTGCAAGCATCCCCCTTTTACCAACAAACATAACGATGGTCATTATGGCCAAACAGTTCTATTTTTGTTTCATCAGACCAGAGAACATTTCTCCAAAAACTACGATCTTTGTCCCCATGTGCAGTTGCAAACCGTAATCTGTCTTTTTTATGGCGGTTTTGGAGCAGTGGCTTCTTCCTTGCTGAGCGGCCTTTCAGGTTATGTCGATATAGGACTCGTTTTACTGTGGATATAGATACTTTTGTACCTGTTTCCTCCAGCATCTTCACAAGGTCCTTTGCTGTTGTTCTGGGATTGATTTGCACTTTTCGCACCAAAGTACGTTCATCTCTAGGAGACAGAGCGCGTCTCGTTCCTGAGCGGTATGACGGCTGCGTGGTCCCATGGTGTTTATACTTGCGTACTATTGTTTGTACAGATGAACGTGGTACCTTCAGGCGTTTGGAAATTGCTCCCAAGGATGAACCAGACTTGTGGAGGTCTACAATTTTTTTTCTGAGATCTTGGCTGATTTCTTTAGATTTTCCCATGATGTCAAGCAAAGAGGCACTGAGTGTGAAGGTAGGCCTTGAAATACATTCACAGGTGTACCTACAATTGACTCAAATGATGTCAATTAGCCTATCAGAAGCTTCTAAAGCCATGACATCCTTTTCTGGAAATGTCCAAGCTGTTTAAAGGCACTGTCAACTTAGTGTATGTAAACTTCTGACCCACTGGAATTCTTATACAGTGAATTATAAGCTAAATAATCTGTTTATAAACAATTTTTGGAAAAATGACTTGTGTCATGCACAAAGTAGATGTTCTTACTGACTTGCCAAAACTGTAGTTTGTTAACTTCTCTAGGATAGGGGGCAGCATTTTCACGTTTGGATGAAAAGCACACCCAAATTCAACTGCCAGCTACTCATCCCCAGAAGATAAGATATGCATTATATTAGTAGATTTGGATAGAAAACACTCTGACGTTTCTAAAACTGTTTGAATCATGTCTGTGAGTATAACAGAACTGATTTAGCAGGCGAAACCCCGAGGACAAACCATTCAGATTTTTTTTTGAGGTCACTCTTTTCAATGGGTTTTCACTGGGAATACAAATTTCTAATTGACCTTCTTGCAGTTCCTACCGCTTACACTGGATGTCAACAGTCTTTAGAAATTGGTTGAGGTTTTTTCCTTTGTGTAATGAAGAAGTACGGCCATCTTGAACGAGGGTCACTGGAAGTGTACTGTTAGTTAGAGGCGCGTGACAAGAAAGCTAACTACAGTTTGAATTAATCCTGTATTGAACACACCGTCTTCAATTTTATCGATTATTTACTTGAAAAATACCTAAAGTTGTATTACAAAAGTAGTTTGAAATGTTTTGGCAAAGTTTACAGGTAACTTTTGAGATATTTTGTAGTCACGTTGCACAAGTTGGAACCGGTGTTTTTCTGGATCAAACGCGCCAAATAAATGGACATTTTGGATATATATCGACGGAATTAATCGAACAAAAGGACCATTTGTGATGTTTATGGGACTTATTGGAGTGCCAACAACAGAAGCTCGTCAAAGGTAAGGCATGAATTATATTTTTATTTCTGCGTTTTGTGTCGCGCCTGCAGGGTTGAAATATGCTTCTCTCTCTGTTTACTATGGTGCTGTCCTCAGATAATAGCATTGTTTGCTTTCGCCGAAAAGCCTATTTGAATTCTGATACGTTGGCTGGATTCACAACCAGTGTAGCTTTAATTTGGTATCTTTCATGTGTGATTTAATGAAAGTTTGATTTTTATAGTAATTTATTTGAATATGGCGCTCTGCATTTTCTCTGGCTTTTGGCCAAGTGAGACAGTATCGTCCCGCCTAAACTCAGATTTTTGGATATAAATATAAACTTTACCGAACACAACATACATGTATTGTGTAACATGAAGTCCTATGAGTGTCATCGGATGAAGATCATCAAAGGTTAGTGATTAATTTTTTCTCTATTTCTGCTTTTTGTTACTCCTCTCTTTGGCTGGAAAAATGGCTGTGTTTTTCTGTGGCTATGTACTGACCTAACATAATCATCATGCTTTCGCCGTAAATCCTTTTTGAAATCAGATATGTTGGCTGGATTCACAACAAGTGTAGCTTTAATTTGGTGTCTTTCATGTGTGATTTCATGAAAGTTTGATTTTTATAGTAATTTATTTGAATTTGGCGCTCTGCATTTTTACTGGCTTTTGGCCAAGTGGGGCGTTAGCGTCCCGCATATCCCCGAGAAGTTAACAAGAAATTTGTGGAGTGGTTGAAAAACAAGTTTTAATGACTCCAACCTAAGTGTATGTAAACTGCCAACTTCAACTGTAAACTGGATTTTGTGCAAACTGGAAACCGTATATCCTGAGGTCGCATTTATTGTAGTTGGGGACTTTAATAAAGGAAATCTGATGGAAACTCCCAAAATCCTATCAACACATCTCCTTTGCTAGTCGACGACCCCGGCAGTGAAGATTGTCAAAAGCTTCAACTTCCTCTGCATGCACATCACTGATGACCTGAAATGGTCGATTTAAACCTCAGGAGGCTAAAGAAATTTGACTTGGCCCCTAAGACCGTCACAAGTGTCTACAGCTGCACAATTGAGAGTGTCCTGTTGGGCTGTATCACCGCCTGGTACGGAAATTGCACCGTCCGCAACTGCAGGGCTCTCCAGAAGGTGGTCCGGTCAGCCCAGCACACCATTGGGGACACACTGCCTGTCCTTCAGGACATTTGTAGCACCCGGTGTCACAGGAAGGCCATGAATATCCTCAAGGACCTCAGCCAGCCGAGCCACAGCCTGTTCAGCCCACTACCAACAAGAAGGCAGAGACAGTGCAGGTGCGTCAAAGCAGGCCATCAGACTGTTAAACAGCCACCACTTGAAATCCTCCGCACAGTACCCTGCCCTCTGCCTAGTATCCTACTCTACCCCTCATTCACTGTCACTAGCCGACTACCACCAGGTACTCTACCTTGCACTTTAGGGACTGCTGCCCTATGTACATAGTCACTGAAAATTGGTCACTTTAATCATGTTTAAATATTTATGCACTACCGTTCAACAGTTTGGGGTCACTTGGAAATGTCCATTAAAATAACATCAAGTTGATCATAAATTTATTGTAGACATTATTAATATTGTAAATGACTATTGTAGCTGGAAACGGCAGATTTTTTTGTGGAATATCTACATAGGCGTACAGAGGCCCATTATCAGCAACCATCACTCCTGTGTGATGACTTTTGTGATAGACTTTTTCAATGTGTGTAGCTCCCTGTACAATTTCTTAAGGAAACCCACGGTGGCTGCACAGTACACTGGGGAAAAACTGAAAAGACTTCTTGATCAGAGATGGACTGGCCACCTTAACACGCTGTCAACATCACAGAGATGCTCAGTGAAATCGAGTCTACTTGTACATATGGCACAGTTTATTGCGAACATCCTGGGGCTCCTCGACCCTCATAACAAGTTACTGCAGTCTGAATCTGCTGATCTACACACTGGTGTCAAACCTGTCCGCAGTAGGTATGGGTGCGTTGAAAACTGTAATGTGATGCTGAATTTGGAAGCTGTGTGTGAATGGGCATTTTTTTCTTATTGGCGGCAGATTCAAATTGGCTACTGTCATGTAGGAAATTTCACATCAGCTATGAATATAGAATATGCAGTTAGATTGATTTAGTTTGCTTTTCTGTGTGATTTTCATCCCCAGGTTCCAATTTGCTCATTCATCCCCCCTCCTCTCCCTTGTAACTACAGTGATCCCTCGCCACTTCGCGGTTCACTTATCGCGGATTCGCTATTTCGCGGATTTTCATAATGCATTTTTTTTTTTTTTTTTGTGCATTGTGCTCTGCATTCTGATTCGCTAAAAACTCACTCCCGCTTCTTGTATCAAAACATGCTACGAATTGTGCTATCATTTTGTCGTCTCGTGCAGTTATGTGTACGTACATAAAACAGCTTGGCAAATTTACATTAAGTTGGCCAAATTATCTTGTAATTTCGAACATCTCCTAAACCCATAATGTCGACGAAACGGCCTACACGTGAGTCACTGTATTTGTATACATGTAATAGTTGCTAATTGTAAAAAAAAAAAAGTTTTCTATTTCGCGGATTTCACTTATCGCGGGTCATTTTCGGAACGTAACCCCCGCGATAAACGAGGGATTACTGTATTCCCTGGGCAATTGCTGTAAATGAAAATATGTTCTCAGTCTTATCTGGTAAAAAGTAATTAAAATCACCCATAACAACAAGCAGGGAATATTCCTGTACAGGGTCCTGCGAGTTTGGGGAGTTTGTCAGAAAATAGAAAGTGACATAGCATTTGAAAGCTACAGCCCTTGTCTTTTGTAAATTGAACTAAAATCTTACTGCTGGCAATGTCATAAGAATCCCACCCATTAAGACCATAAATCATGCGCTATGGTCATATGCAATGTAGGTCAAGTCACCAAAACTGCAAACATTTGGTATGCATGGAAACGGTACACCCTGATGGTCATTGTAAAGCAATGCATTTCCTTCTCCATCCATATTACCTTGTATGAATCCTCCACATCCGCCGTTGATCTACAGTACCAGTCAAAAGTTTGGACACACCTACTCATTAATCTATACATTGTAGAATAACAATGAAGACATCAAAACTATGAAATAACATATGGAATCATGTGGTAACCAAAAAAAGTGTTAAACAAATCAAAATATATTTTAGATTCCTCAAAGTAGCCACTCTTTGCCTTGATGACAACTTTGCACACGCTTGGCATTCTCTCAACCAGCTTCATGAGGTAGTCACCTGGAATGCATTTCAATTAACAGGTGTGCCTTGTTAAAAGTTCATTTTAGGAATTTCTTTCCTTCTTAATGCATTTGAGCCAATCAGTTGTGTCGTGACAAGGTAGGGGTGGTATACCATCACCCCGGACACTTTATCTGGCATGGATCTGCAGGACTTCCTCCAGCTGAAAAAGCTAATTAACATTTTGCCTTCGCTTTGCAGTCGCTGTACTCATAATATACAGGAGAACCATCGCCTTATGGTGAGGATAGCTGAGTTGCATGCCCGGCTTCAGACGCAGTCGTTAGGTAAGGGCAATTTAAGTGTAGCAAATGATGGCCGGACAATTTTCTCATGGCTTTTGGAAAGAAATGCATGCTCAACCGGTGTCGCTCATTCAGCCGATAGAAGCTTTCAACCGGTTTTCCCGACAAGTCGGATTTAGAGCCTTCCCAGGTCTCTCCTCCAT
Source organism: Salvelinus namaycush (assembly GCF_016432855.1). Classification (NCBI taxonomy): domain Eukaryota; kingdom Metazoa; phylum Chordata; class Actinopteri; order Salmoniformes; family Salmonidae; genus Salvelinus; species Salvelinus namaycush. The sequence goes on from NC_052322.1 coordinate 12,462,263, forward strand.
CCGTTACAGGGTCTGAGCCGCTGAAGCTCTGACTCCAATAGTGCTGACAAATTGAAAACCCTAGTCATTGGCGATCCCATTACATGCAATAAAGAGACTTAAAAAGAATCATCCAGCGATCATTCATTGTTTACCAGGGGGCAGGGCTGCCGACAAAAAGGCTAATCTGAAGATGGTGCTGGCTGAGGCTAAAATTGGCGAGTATAGATGGTATAGGGATATTGTTATCCATGTCGGCAACAACAATGTTAGAAAGGAACAATCAGAGGTCACCAAGTGCAACATAGCTTCAGCGTGTAATTTAGCTAGAAAGATGTGTTGGCATTGAGTAATTGTCTCTGATGAGCTCTGCAGGAGACTTGTAACAATCAATCACTGGTTGAAAACTCTTTTCTGCCCCTCCCAAAAGATAGAATTTGTAGATAAGTGGCCCTCTTTCTGGGATTCACCCACAAACAGGAGCAAACCTGGCCTGCTGAGGAGTGATGTACTCCATCCTAGCTAGAGGGGTTCTGTCATCTTATCTATTAACATAGACAGGGCTCTAACTTCTCTAGCTTCACAATGAGATAGGGTGCAGGCCAGGCAGCAGACTGTTAGCTAGCCTACCAGCTTAGTGGAGACTGCCCCTAGCAGAGTCAGTGTAGTCAGCTCAGTTTTCCCCATTGAGACCGTGTCTGTGCCTCAATCTAGGTCTGGCAAAACTTAAGGGAATTTCACTGGAATAAAGACCTCCTCCATTCCTGACATTATTGAAAGACATTGTGATAATACCTCATATCTCAAAATAGGACTACTTAATGTTAGATCCCTCACTTCCAAGGCAGTCATAGTCAATGAACTAATCACTGATCATAAACTTTAGTCCCGTGTGACTCAGTTGGAAGAGCATGGCGCTTGCAATGCCAGGGTTGTGGGCTTGATTCCCACAGTGGACACGTACGAAAATGTATGCACTCAAGTTAAGAGTTAAAGTATGCACTCTGGGTAAGAGCATCTGCTAAATAACTTGAACGTAAATTGGCCTGACTGAAAGATGGCTCAAGCCTGATGAATTTACTGTGTTCAATGAGGCGTCTGCTCCTGGTTACACTTGTGACCAAATCCCACGAGGTGTTGCTAACATTTATGACAGCAAATTTCAATTCACGAAAACAAAGACTGCATTTTCGTCTTTTGAGGTTCTAGTCATGAAATCTATGCAGCCTAATCCCTTTTGGTGACTTCAATATTCACATGGTGAAGTCCACAGATCCACTCCAAAGGCTTTTGGAGTCATCATCGACTCAGTGGGTTTTGTCCAACATGTCTCGGGTCCTAGGCATTGCCACAATCATACCCTGGCTTTGTCCCGTGGAATAGATATTGTGGATCTAAACGTTTTTCCTCATAATCCTGGACTATCGGAGCACAATTTTATTACGTTTGCAATCACAACAAATAATTCACTCAGACTCCAACCAAGGATAATCAAGAGCCGCGCTATCAATTCTCGGACAATGCAAAGATTCCTAGATGCCCTTCCAGACTCCCTCTACCTACCCGAGGATGTCGGAGTACAAAAATCAGTTAACCACCTAACCGAGGATCTAATCTTAACTTTGCGTAATACCCTAGATTCAGTCGCACCGCTAAAAACAAAAAACTATCTCCCTGGTACACAGAAAATACCAGAGCCCTGAAAGTTTCCAGAAAATTCCCTCTTCCGACTAACTTGGAAAGACAGTACCTTGCAATATCGAAAAGCCCTCACTGCTGCTCGAGCAGTCAACTTTTCCAACCTGATTGAGGAGAATAAAAACAATCCCCCAAAAATGTTTTGACACTGTCGCAAAGCTAACTAAAAAGCAACATTCCCCAAGTGAGGATGGTCTTAATTTCAGCAGTAATGAATTCATTAACTTTTTTGACGAAAAGGTAATGATCATTAGAAAGCAAATTACAGACTCCTCTTTGAATATGCTTATTTCTCCAAAACTCAGTTGTCCTGAGTCTGCACAGTACTGCCAGGACCTCAGACCAATGGAAACACTCAAGTTTTTTAAAATTCTGTATCCCTCGACACATTCACAAAAATAGTCATGGCCTTTAAACCTTCCAGCTGCCTACTGGACCCTATTCCAACTTAACAAATGAAGAGCTACTTCCTGTGCTTGGCCCTCCTATGTTGAAAATAATAAACGGCTCCCTATCCTCCGGATGTGTACCAAACTCACTAAAGGTGGCAGTAATAAAGCCTCTCATGAAAAAGCCAAACCTTGATCCGGGAAAATTGTAAAAACTATCGGTCTATATCGAATCTCCCATTCCTTGCCAAATTTTTGAAAAAGCTGTTGCTCAGCAACTCACTGCCTTCCTGAAGATAAATAATGTATATGAAACACTCCAGTCTGATTTTAAACCCCATCAAAGTATTGAGACAGCCCTTGTGAAGGTGGTAAATTATCTTTTAATCTGTCCTTGTGCTTCTAGACCTCAGTGCCGATTCTGACACCATCGATCACCACATTCTTCGACACCATACACTTGGTCTGAGGCTGTGAGGCCGGTTGGACGTACTACCAAATTTTCTAAAATGACGTTGGAGGCGGCTTATGGTAGCGAAATGAACCTTCAATTCTCTGGCAACAGCTCTGGTAGACATTCAAAACTAGAGACATCTGTTGCATTGTGTTTTGTGATAAAACTGCACATTTTAGAGTGGCAGTTTATTGTCCCAAGCACAAGGTTGTGCCGTTTTATCAGCTTCTTGATAGGCCACACCTGTCAGGTGGATGGATTATCTTGGAAAAGTAGAGATGCTCACTAATAGGGATGTAAACAACGTTTTTATAAAATGTTTGAAATGAAATATCCTTGGAATGTTCTCCTAACATTACGGTTGTTTACAACATCTGTAAAAACTACCCCAGAACATTCCCCCAAGGTTCTTATTAGGTTGCCAAGAAATGTAATAACACAATGTTCCAGTAATGTTCTTAGAACATACTGCCTCAACAAAATGTGGGAGCAATAGAAGTGGTTCAGGAACATTCCGCTAATGTTGATGGATATGTTATTCAAAACACCCATAACAAGAAGCAGGGAAAATTATGATATGATGGTTCTAATAATGTTCCCTGAACATATTTCACCAATAAAATGTTGGTAACAATAGAAGTTGTTCTAAAAAAACATTCCTGGAATATTCTGCTAATGTTGTTGGAGATATTACTACTAACACCTTTAACAACAAAGAAACATTCCTGCGAGTCTCTTATAAATTTATCCTGTAAGGTTATGACATGATGAATTGTTCTACAAACATATTTCAACCATAATGGAAATAGTTCTGAAAACCTTGCCGCAATGTTCTGCTAATATTGATGTGTAATGTAACATTATCACAACTTTTCAACAAAGGGCATTTCAATCTTCTTACGTCATTAGATTTTATTAGGATATTGTCTAAATATAGCTATAGCTTTTGTAAAGTATGATATTCAAGTAGATTTGAACCTGCGATCTGCCGTCTTCAAGCTCTGTAGGCTACTTAGTCTGCTGCAACACCAGAATCCTAATGTTTCTAGTGGATATCCCTTTGTACTGAAATCCTTCAATTATGATCCAAACTATGGCTATAGACGGGTTGGTTGTTTAGCAATAAAGCCGACTCATGCACAACTATGGGGCAAAACAGACAGGGTTGGCTTAGATTGTTGACAGCATGTAAACTATATTTAATCTCCAATATTTAATGAAAACATAAATACATTTTCACAATGAGCACTTGCTGTCTCTCAAATACATCGTTACAGTTGTTGGTAAGACATGGTATCAAGAACAAGATGAAACTAGCTGAAACGAGTCACTTACGATTCAATGCCTCACAAAGTAGGGCACCTATTGGTAGATGGGTAAAAAAAAAGCAGACATTGAATATCCCTTTGAGCATGTTAAAGTTATTCATTACACTTTGGGTGGTGTATCAATATACCCAGTCACTACAGTTGCTGCACCAGTTGCTGGAGAGGAAGGAAACTGCTCAGGGATTTCACCATGAGGCCAGGGGTGACTTTAAAATAGTCCCCCCTTTTAAAATGCCTGTGGTAGGATAAAACTGAGGATGGATCAACAACACTGTAGTTACTCCACAATACTAACCTAATTGACAGAGTGAAAAGAAAGAAGCCTGTACAGAATAAACATATTTTAAAACATGCATCCTGTTTGCAACAAGGCACTAAAGTAATACTGGAAAACATTTCGCAAATCAATTCACTTGTTGTCCTGAATACAAAGTGTTGTGTTTGGGGCAAATCCAATACAACACATTAATAAGTATCACTCTCCATATTTTCAAGCATAGTGGTGGCTGCATCATGTTATGGGTATGCTTATAATCATTAAGGACTGGGGAGTTTTTCAGGATAAAGAAATGTATGGAATGGAGCTAAGCACAGGCAAAATCCTAGATGAAAACCTGCTTCAGTCTGCTTTCCACCAGACACTGTGAGATGAATTCACCTTTCAGCAGGACAATAACCTAAAACACAAGGCCAAATCTACGCTGAAGGTGCTTACCAAGAAGACACTGAATGTTCCTGAGTTACAGTTTTGACTTAAATCTACTTCAAAATCTATGGCAAGACCTGAAAATTGTTGTCCAGCAATGATCAAAAACCAATTTGACAGAGCTTGAATAATTTTGAAAATAATAATGAGCAAATGTTGCACAATCCAGGTGTGGAGAGCTCTTACAGACTTACCCAGAAAAACTCACAACTGTAATTGCTGCCAAAGGTGCTTCTACAAAGTTTTGACTCAGTGGTGGGAATACAGTACTTATGTAAATTAGATATTTCTGGATAAAATGTTCTATACATTTTCAATCATTTCTAAAAACATGTTTTCATTTTGACATTATTGGGTATTGTGTGTAGATGGGTGAGAAAAAAACAATATATTTAATCCGGTAACACAACAACACGTGGAATAAGTCAAGGGGTATGAATACTTTCTGAAGGCACTGTATACGTACACCTCACCTCAATCTGCCAGTGATTTCTGAAATCAAGTTTGTATGAAAAATAAAAGTCAGAACACCCCAACTTTACAGTATATAAATTAGATTGGTAGAGTAAGAAATAATAGAGGATACTTCTTTTTCTAGATGTAGTTATCCTCTCTTTTGTAAAGACAAAGACCACAACCTGTAAGTCAGAGTATAAGTGTAAACACATTTATAGTTGTCTTAGTCCATCCCAGTGGGCAAGTGGATTAATTCCAGATAAAACACTGCAAAGCTCCCAGGTTCAATCCCTGCGTGTGACTATCTACAAATTACGGTAAAACTATGTTTACAATAAATGTCTAATAAATTGCCTTATGTGTTTTTACATGGATTGTCGTTTAACTAACTTCCACAACGGTAAGATAACACAAACACATGAAAGAAACCTCCATGGACTGTTCAAAACAAAATGGTATCATTCTGGGAACATAGGAAGAACATTGAGGGAATGTTTTGTGTAACCTAATAGAAACATTAAAACATTATCTGAATGTCAGCACAACTCGACAGTTTTAGTGTTTTGGGAACTTTTAAAGGACATAAAAAAATATTCTGGGAATGTTCTTACAACATCAAACAAATGTTTTTTCAACCTAATAGAAACATTGTAATCATCGGCACAACCGGACAGTTTTTTGTGTTATGGCAACATATCTCTTGCCATGTCCCCACAATGTTACCACAACCTAAAGAAATGTGTTAGGAACTATTAAAGAACAGACTAAATGTGTTCTGGGAATGTTCTTGCAACGTCAGGTGAATGTTTTACACAAATATAATCATAAGCACAACTAGACCGTTTTTCTGTTATGAGAACATTTGTCGCAACCTAACAAATACCAATTTTGGTATTCTGGATAGTCTCCATAACCCACAGTCACAGAGAAGAGCACAGCATCTGCCATAGAGAGTACTGTATGAGTCATGTGTTTTTATGGGGCTCAGGGCAGCGTTGGCATTAGCATCTGTATTATGAGACCAACACAGAGACTCCATACAATGAAATAGAACATGTATTAAATGTAATGTATCTCAATTGACTCCCCCTTCTAATGTCATAGTACAGTAGCTGATACAATTTCTGGATTTTTAAATTGAATATTAACACCGGATTTCTATACTTGTACAATTAATGTGAGTGACCTAATGTCTTGGTAATGACTGATAATATTCATGACCAGAGATTCTGGCAAATAGCGGAAATCTAACAAATATTAAAATGTCCAACGGAAACCAAATTGAAACAGGGGACTGCTATGAAATCCAATGAGTGATTAAATAGATTTGTCAAAAAAATTATGATATCACCCCCTGTATCCATCTACTCAGACCTCTTCTCATTTGACCTGGCATGCAGGCCATATGAGGCATAGCAGTCTATAGCCTCAGCATAGGACTGCCAAATGCTCCGAAGAGATTGGTCACTGAGCTCATTGACCCCATATCCACTACACAACCAACCACTAAGGCTCACTGACTTCTGTGTGTTTGTGTGTGTGTGTTCGTGCGTGCGTGCATGCAAGAGTGTGTGTGTGTGTGAGAGAGGGGTAGTGGCATTGTAGAGCCCGTGTGCCCTGTGTCCCTGTCTCTATCTGTCTATTTACTGTTGTTTAGTGGCCTGGCTGGCACCGAGGTTCTGGGGGAATTTCTGTGGCATCTGTTGCTCTCTCAGAGCAGGGCAATGCCCATCTGTTTTGGTCAACCCATTCCTTTCTCCTCTCCCTTTCTCAATTTATCTATCCTTCCATCAATCCATTGCTCATTCCCTCTCTTCATTCATCCCTCCATCCTTCTGTCCATTCCTCCCTCCCCCTTCCTTCCCTCCATCCCTCAATCTATTCATCCATCCATCCATCTGATCTGTTATTCTCTCTCGTCATTCATCTCTCCTTCAAACCTACAGTTGAAGTCGGAAGTTTACCTACACCTTACACATTTAAACTCAGTTTTTCACAATTCCTGACATTTAATCCTAGTAAAAATTCCCTGTCTTAGGTCAGTTAGGATCACCACTTTATTTTAAGAATGTGAAATGTCAGAATAATAGCAGAGAGAAGGATTTACTTCAGCTTTTATTTCTTTCATCACATTCCCAGTGGGTCAGAAGTTAACATACACTCAATTAGTATTTGGTAGCATTGCCTTTAAATTGTTTAACTTGGGTCAAACGTTTTGGGTAGCCTTCCACAAGCTTCCCACAATAAGTTGGGTGAATTTTGTCCCATTCCTCCTGACAGAGCTGGTGTAACTGAGTCAGGATTGTAGGCCTCCTTGCTCGCACACGCTTTTTCAGTTCTACCCACACATTTTCTGATTGAGGATTGAGGTCAGGGCTTTGTGATGGCCACTCCAATACATTGACTTTGTTGTCTTTAAGCCATTTTGCCACAACTTTGGAAGTATGATTGGGGTCATTGTCCATTTGGATGACCCATTTGCGACCAAGCTTTAACTTCCTGACTGATGTCTTGAGATGTTGCTTCAATATATCAACATAATTTTCCTTCCTCACATTGCCATCTATTTTGTGAAGTGCACCAGTCCCTCCTGCAGCAAAGCACCCCCACAACATGATGCTGCCAGACCAGAGGACATTTCTCCAAAAAGTACAATCTTTGTCCCCATGTGCAGTTGCAAACCGTAGTCTGGCTTTTTTATGGCGGTTTTGGAGCAGTGGCTTCTTCCTTGCTGAGCGGCCTTTCAGTTTATGTCGATATAGGACTTGATTTACTATGCATATAGATACTTTTGTACCTGTTTCCTCCAGCATCTTCACAAGGTCCTTTGGTGTTGTTCTGGGATTGATTTGCACTTTTCGCACCAAAGTACGTTCATCTCTAGGAGACAGAACGCGTCTCCTTCCTGAGCGATATGGCGGCTGTGTGGTCCCATGATGTTTATACTTGCGTACTATTGTTTGTACAGATGAACGTGGTACCTTCAGGCATTTGGAAATTGTTCCCAAGGATGAACCAGACTTGTGGAGGTCTAGTATTTTTTTCTGAGGTCTTGGCTGATTTCTTTAGATTTTCCCATGATGTCAAGCAAAGAGACACTGAATTTGAAGGTAGGCCTTGAAATATCCACAGTTACACCTCCAATTGACTCAAATGATGTCAATTAGCCTATCAGAAGCTTCTAAAGCCATGACATAATTTTCTGGAATTTTCCAAGCTGTCTAAAGGCACAGTCAACTTAGTGTATGTAAACTTCTGACCGACTGGAATTGTGATACAGTGAATTATAAGTTAAATAATCTGTCTGTAAACAATTGTTGGAGAAACTACTTGTGTCATGCACAAAGTAGATGTCCTAACCGACTTGCCAAAACTATAGTTCGTTAACAAGAAATTTGTGGAGTGGTTGCAAAACGAGTTTTAATGACTCCAACGTAAGTGTATGTAAACTTCCGACTTCAAATGTAAGTGTATATTAGACAACTGCTGGGTCTGCCCATGGAGAGCTTCTGATTGACATGTGTACTATTGTGCATTGAGTTGGTTGGAACCTCTCCAGCGCGCTGACAATAAACAATGATTAATTTAAGATTGACTTCGAGTTTCCCTGTGTAAGAATTTTTCCACAACATGTGAAACAATGTCAACAGTCCATCATTACTTTAAGACATGTAGGTCAGTAAATACGGAACATTTTAATAACTTTGAAAGTTTCTTCAAGTGCAGTTGCAAAAACCATCAAGCTCTATTATTAAACTGGTTCTCATGAGGACCGCCACAGGAATGGAAGACCCAGAGTTACCTCTGCTGCAGAGGATAAGTTCATTAGAGTTACCAGCCTCAGAAATTGCAGCCCAAATAAATGCTTCACATAGTTCAAGTAAAAGACACATTACAACATCAACTCTTCAGAGGAGACTGTGTGAATCAGGCCTTCATGGTCGAATTTCTGCAGGGAAACCACTACTATAGGACACCAATAATAAGAAGAGACTTGCTTGGGCCAAGAAACACCACCAATGGACATTAGACCGGTGGAAATTTGTACTTTGGTTTGTAGTCCAAATTGTAGATTTTTGGTTCCAACCGCCATGTCTTTGTGAGACCCGGTGTGGGTGAACGGATGATCTCTGCATGTGTATTTCCCACCGTAAAGCATGGAGGTGTTTTGGTGTAGGGGTGCTTTGCTGGTGACATTGTCTGTGCTTTATTTAGAATTCAAGGCACACTTAACCAGCATGGCTACCACAGCATTATGCAGCAATACGCCATCCCATCTGGTTTGGGCTTAGTGGGACTATCATTTGTTTTTCAACAGAACAATGACCCAACACACCTCCAGGCTGTGTAAGGGCTATTTTACCAATAAGGAGAGTGATGAAGAGTTGCATCAGATGACCTGGCCTCCCCAATCCCCCGACCTCAACCAAATTGAGATGGTTTGGGATGAGTCGGACCGCAGAGTGAAGTAAAAGCAGCCAACAAGTGCTCAGCATATGTGGGAACTCCTTCAAGACTGTTGGAAAAGCATTCCAGGTGAAACTGGTTGAAAGAATGCCAAGAGTGTGCAAAGCTGTCATCAAGGCAAAGGGTGGCTATTTGAAGAATCTCAAATATTAAATAGATTTTGATTTGTTTAACACTTTTTTGGTTACTACATGATTCCATATATGTTATTTCATAGTTTTGATGTCTTCACTATTATTCTACAATGTAGAAAATAGTAAAAATAAAGAAAAACCCTTGAATGAGTAGGTGTTCTAAAACTTTTGACCGGTAGTGTATTGACTGCAAACAGGTTGAAGTTAACATATTTAGCAAAGATGGGATGAGTCTACATTTTGTTATTTCGTTTCTGTAAGCTGTTTATCAAACTTTAAAGGACTAACATTGGAATTGGAGTTGATTCCAAGGCAATACATAAAATACCATAAATATACAACTTGAAGCAACCACATACACTACATGATCAAAAGTACGTGGACATCTCATTCCAAAATCATGGGCATTAATATGGAGTTGGTCCCCCCTTTGCTGCTATAACAACCTCCACTCTTCTGGGAAGGCTTTCTACAAGATGTTGGAACATTGCTAAGAGGACTTCAGCCACAAGAGCATTAGTGAGGTCTGGCACTGATGTTGGGCGATTAGGCCTGGCTCGCAGTCAGTGTTCCAATTCATCCCAAAGGTGTTTGATGGGGTTGAGGTCAGGGCGCTGTGCAGGCCAGTCAAGTTTTTCCACACCAATCTCGACAAACCATTTCTGTATTGATCTAATTCTGTATTGATCTAATCATCTAGAATGGCATTGTATGCTGTAGCATTAAGATTTCCCTTCACTGGAACTAAGGGGCCTAGCCCGAACCATGAAAAACAGCCCCAGATCATTATTCCTCCTCCACCAAACTTTACAGATGGCACTATGCATTCGGGCAGGAAGCGTTCTCCTGGCATCCGCCAAACCCAGATACGTCCGTCGGACTGCCAGATGGTGAAGCGTGATTCATCACTCCAAAGAATGCGTTTCCACTGCTGCAGAGTCGAGCTTTACACCACTCCAGCCGACGGTTGACATTGCGCATATTGATCTTAGGCTTGTGTGCGGCTGCTCGGCCATGGAAACCCATTTCATGAAGCTCCCAACAAACAGTTATTGTGCTGACGTTCCTTCCAGAGGCAGTTTGGAATTCAATAGTGAGTGTTGCAACCGAGGACAGACGATTTTAACGCACCACGCGCTTCCGCACTCGGCGGTCCCGTTCTGTGTGCTTGTGTGGTCTACCACTTCGCGGCTGAGCCATTGCTGCTCCTAGATGCTTCCACTTTGACGAACTGACTTCTTGGAAAGGTGGCATCCTATGATGGTGCCACGTTGAAAGTCACTGAGCTCTTCATTAAGGCCATTCTACTGGCAATGATTGTAAATGGAGATTGCATGGCTGTGTGCTTGATTTTATTCAACTGTCAACAACAGATGTGGCTGAAATAGCTGAATCCACTAATTTTAAGGAGTGTCCACATACTTTTGTATATATTGTGTATTTAACCATGGAGCACGTTCTGATTGGCCAGTGTGGGGCCAAGCCTCGACACACCCACAACTGGTTTATTCATCAAAACCCAGCTCTTTTGGCCACCGCCAGCCCTGTGCTGATTATTTCTGGTTGTGAAAATAACAAAAATATTTCTGACACACCCCGGAACCTATAGCTACCACCAGTGCTTAAGTGTACCATTGCGTTAGGTTTGTTAATCAATTACAAATTCCATGACTCTCAACTGGACTAAATAAAAAATACTAAACCATCCCCCTGACTATTATTGAAAAATACATGACCCTCCCCCAGGTAACAATTGTGTAAATTTCAACCTCTGTCCCCAAAGAATCTAAGGCACTGCACTGCAGTGATAGAGGCGTCACTACAGACCCAGGTTCGATCCCAGGCTGTGTCGCAGCCGGCCGCGATAGCGAGACACATGAGGCGGTGCACAATTGGCCCAGCATGGTCCGGGTTAGGGCAGGGTTTGGCCGGCCCTGATGCCCTTATCCCATCGCGCTCTAGCGACTCCTTGTCGCGGCCCGGGCGCATGCACGCTGACTCATGTCACCAGTTGTACAGTGTTTCCACCGACACATTGGGCAAGTGTTATGGAGCGAGGTTTGGCGGGTCATGTTTCAGAGGACACATGGCTCGACCTTCGGCTCTCCCGAGCCTTTTGGGGAGTTGCAGCGAGGAGATAAGATCGTAATTGGATCGCAATTGATATCACAAAATTGGGGGGGAAATTATCAATCCCCTTAGAGCAGCCAAATACCGCACAAAAATTGACCATAGTGATGAATCAACTAGTTTTAACCACTGTTATCATGCAGCTCGGGGTAGCCACTCAGAATTGATGCTGTGGTCTTCGAAATAATTGATGCTGTGGTCTTCCAACATGGCCGCCAGGATAGGATCTTAATTTGATCACACACTTTTGTTTCTGAGAGTTTTCCTGCACAGCAGGAAATGCAAACTTGTAGTGTATTCAAGGTTTAAAAAGGCTTCTAACATTTGTAATTTTCACTTTAAAATGTCAGACTTGATTTGCCCTAACGAAAAATGTATCAACCCCTACAAAAAATGTCCATTAATTATAATCCACACAATAATTCACATTTCCTGTTGCTGCAGTATTATTGTCCTGCTGTAGCAAACTGGCTGAAATTAAGATCCTACATCTGTATGACCGAGATTTAGAGTGGGACGTCTGCTGTCGCATAAGTCCCACTAATAAACCAACCCGATCGAATTTCATCCATTATGGTTTTGACACATCACCAAATCCCTACCTCTTTCTAACAAATTAAATACAATGGATTATCTGTTGTTTAAAAAATGAAATTACTTCATTATGATCTGAATACAGCCAATAACAATAGATACATACTGAATATGTCTTGTATAATATCTTTTTAATTTTTTATCTCCTCTTTTTTCCCCACAACCCCAGGCACTTTCATCCCCTATCATCCATCTGTGCTTTCTGGGGACATAATTATTTAAATGAAGCCAGAAATATAAATATGTATAAACGATTATGAGGATTAGTGAAATATCATGGCTGGGTGTGTCATGAATACATTCGATGTACATTTCCAACACAGAGCAGCAAGAGTAGGATACTGTGTACACAATGGATGGATGATCCCTTTGAAAGCTAGTTCTAAGCTTGAACAAGCTTCCAAAGAGAAGTCAAACAGTTTGTTGACCGGCGGACTGATTAGGCTACTGTGGCTGTCTGAGGAACAATTCATTTCAGACTAGGGAGAATGTGTTGTTGTAATAGAACTGGTTTGAGTAGCAACACTTCAATGATCAAAACAAAGGCTCCGCGGCAGTCTCAGTGAAAATGTGTAAATTACCAAGGTATGATTATAGTGAGTGTTGTCAGTGGTGGATTTAGGTATAGGCGACATGGGCAGACGCCCAGGGCGGCATCTTGCCGGGGGCGGCACGGGGAGCCCGCATGTTAAAGAATAATTTTTTAAAATATTTTTTTAATTATATTCGGAATGGTGACATTTGTACGATCCGTTTTCTATCTCTCATTTGCATGTCACGTCAATGATATCATGTCACCGTGTGGGACTGTGGGTCAAATAACCTTGTCAGAGTGGGCACCCTGAATCTAGTTTGTGAGCTAGGCAGGCTACTGCCTGGGAAGGTCTCCCACTCATAAGTACGAGATGGAGGGCGGGGTAGGTTGACCTCAGGTCTCCTCACTGGAAGCCCGAGGTAGGGTGAGCGTGGGGAATCTATCAAATAGAGTACCTCTAACTTTGTACAGTACTAATGCAATTAGTTGTGCAATTTAGTTTGTGTTTCTTGTTTGAAGTGCAATCGTGTAATAATCAGGATCTCTTCTTTATACGTGTGTTATTATATTTGTGTATTTGTGTGATGTAGGATTTGTGGAATTCAGTTTTATTTGTGGTTTTTGTTAGCAATAGGGTAATAGTGTAATAATTAGATTCTCTTTTTTATTTGTATTTATATACAACAATTGTTTATTTTTGTCTTTGGTACTTCTTTTTGTCTTCTTTTTGTATATATTTTTACATTTATATAGTTTTAAATGTTATGATTTGGCTCCCTGGGGTTAGCCATACAAGCTACAACCGCCACTGAGTGTTGTCATATAATCTGGCTGGGTTGAGCTACTCCAACAGTCACCAGACAGGTCGGAGCTGACAGGGAAGTCAGTGAGTGACTGTTCAGAGAATTTACCTGTGTCTTTACCCCCTATAGAGATGGCAGGTTTGATATCGGCAGGGGAACATCAAGCAGACTGTCTTTTTTTCATATTTTCGGAGGAATTTGGGAACGGTGTACATGTGTGCCTGCCTGTATGTGTATGTGCGCGTGCCTACCTGTGTCTGCATGTGTGGCATGCGCCTGTGTGTGTTTTACAGTAGTTCTCTCCAGCTCTCCCCACTTAATTAGACTAGGCCAGGTTGTGGGTAGAGGAGAGCCCTGGAATAACCTCTGCAAGCCTGCCTGCTGGTCTCTCTCACTCCCTGGCTGCCTGACTCACTTCCTGCCTCTCCCTTCCAGCCTCTCTCCTCCTGCTTGGTTGCTTGTCTGTCTCTCACTCCCTCCCATCACTGCGTAGCCTACCTGTGTGTAGCAGGACATGTAGCAGGATTTTTTTTACTTTACTGAAATGAGACTTTGGTAAATAATTAGTATTTTGTTATGCTAGCTAGTACAATTAATTATAGTTGAAGTCGGAAGTTTACATACACTTTAGCCAAATACATTTAAACTCAGTTTTTCACAATTCCTGACATTTAATCATAGTAAACATTCCCTGTCTTAGGTCAGTTAGGTTCACCACTTTATTTGTGAAATGTCAGAATAATAGTAGAGAGAATAATTTATTTCAGCTTTTATTTCTAAATTGTGTGAATTTTGGCTCATTCCTCATGGCAGAGCTGGTGTAACTGAGTCAGGTTTGTAGGCCTCCTTGTTCGCACACACTTTTTCAGTTCTGCCCACACATTTTCTATATGATTGAGGTCAGGGCTTTCTGATGGCAACTCCACTACCTTGACTTTGTTGTCCTTAAGCCATTTTGCCACAACTTTGGAAGTATGTTTGGGGTCATTGTCCATTTGGAAGGCCCATTTGCGACCAAGCTTTAACTTCCTGACTGATGTCTTGAGATGTTGCTTCAATATATCCACATAATTTCCCTTCCTCATGAGCCATCTATTTTGTGAAGTGCACCAGTTCCTCCTGCAGCAAAGCATCCCCACAACATGATGCTGCAACCCCCGTGCTTCACGGTTGGGATGGTGTTCTTCGGTTTGCAAGCCTCCACCTTTTTCCTCCAAACATAACGATGGCCAAACAGTTCTATTTTTGTTTCATCAGACCAGAGGACATTTCTCCAAAAAGTACGATCTTTGTCCCCATGTGCAGTTGCAAACCGTAGTCTTGCTTTTTTATGGCAGTTTTGGAGCAGTGGCTTCTTCCTTGCTGAGCGGCCTTTCAGGTTATGTCGATATAGGACTCGTTTTGGATATAGATACTTTGTACCTGTTTCCTCCATCATCTTTACAAGGTCCTTTGCTGTTATTCTGGGATTGATTTGCACTTTTCACACCAAAGTACGTCATCTCTAGGAGACAGAACGTGTCTCCTTACTGAGTGGTATGACAGCAGCGTGGTCCCATGGTGTTTACACTTGTGCACTATTGTTTGTACAGATGAACATGGTACCTTCAGGCATTTGGAAATTGCTCCCAATGATTAGCCAGACTTGTGGAGGTCTACAATTTTTTTCTGAGGTCTTGGCTGATTTCTTTTGATTTTCCCATGATGTCAAGCAAAGAGGCACTGAGTTTGAAGGTAGACCTTGAAATACATCCACAGGTACACCTCCAATTGACTCAAATGATGTCAATTAGCCTATCAGAAGCTTCTAAAGCCATGACATCATTTTCTGGAATTTTCCAAGCTGTTTAAAGGCACAGTCAACTTATTGTATGTAAACTTCTGATCCACTGGAATTGTGATACAGTGAATTATAAATTAAATAATCTGTCTGTGAACAATTGTTGGAAAATGTATTGTGTCATGCACAAAGTAGATGTTCTAACCGACTTGCCAAAACTATAGTTTGTTAACAAGAAATTTGTGGAGTGGTTGAAAAACGAGTTTTAATGACTCCAATCTAAGTGTATGTAAACTTCCGACTTCAACTGTTTATAGCTAACATCATGTTTGATGGAAAAGTACTTGAAGGCATTAGTATTTTCAGATATGACTGTGTCATCACAAATTATTTGCAACAATCATGACAAGGGATACCTTGTCCCTATTTCTATATTTCCTTCAATCAGGGCTATGTTTGAGGGAAACAAGATGTATTGGGCTGTCAAATTCAGACAACCGTCAGGTTGCTTTGACCCAACAGAGCCGTTCAACTAAGAGGGGAATGATTGGTTGAGGTTGACAGTTAATTTAGCTAGTTATGACGGAGGTGGTTCAGAGGTGGTGATGAGTAACCTAGCCTGACAATGACACTTTTATATGTTTACATACCCTACATTACTCATCTCATATGTATATACTGTACTCGATACCATCTACTGCATCTTGCCTATGCAGTTCTGTACCATCACTCAATCATATATCTTTATGTACATATTCTTCATCCCTTTACACTTGTGTGTATAAGGTAGTTGTTGTGAAATTGTTAGGTTAGATTACTCGTTGGTTATTACTGCATTGTCGGAACTAGAAGCTACACTCCCATTAACATCTGCTAACCATGTGTATATGACAAATACAATTTGATTTGATTTGATTTAGCTGAAGACTTACGCTATTTATTTTTTAATTTAACCTTTATTTAAGTCAGCTCCCTAAGCTAATGCCTAGCCCTAGGCTTTAGTTCACCGGGCTAGCACAGTCTTGTAGCAGAGACAGGCAGTGGACATGGATTTGAACCCACCAGGGAGGAGGGTTATATTAATCGACTTTTGTCTTTTAATGTCCAGTTCGTTGTGTTAAGACCACTTTACATACAGTAACCTTGAGGTGTGAAATGTAACGTCTGTCTCTCTGGATGATTACAGGTGTAACTTCCAACTCGACTCCTGGCGGCTCCTGGTCCCCAGCAGGAGGTCTTGGCTCCGGCCTAAAGCCTCTCTCACTGTCTCACTATTCCTCTAATATTTTCTCTGCTCAACCAACCAAAATATCATGGAATATACCTCTGTCTTGGCACCTCCTATAGCCTTTCTTTGCTCATCTACTTCAATAGCATGGAATACACTTCAGTGACCATCTCACTATCTCTCTATTAACCATTTCAGACAGAAGATGTGGTATGTTACCTGTAAAAAATGTATGGCAACGTTTACATGACCCCCTTTCAAACATACCTTTATTTATCTCACTATCTCAAAGAATTGACATCTGCTGGTCGACTCAAACTGCATGGAATACACTACCAACATCCTGAATACAGACATGGGTCATTGCTCCTATAGCCTCTCTCACAATATCTCAAATATCTGGTGAGACATTCAAACAGCATGGGATACACCTCTGTGTACCAAACCAACACTCTGAACACAGACATGGGTCGAATTGTTATTTGTTAACCATTAATCAATTGATAGGTGAAAGCAAGGCTTTTTCCTCAATGCATGTGTAAGATTAAACCGTGACTTACCAGGTGCCAGTTTCCCATGGGTGTGGGTAATTGAGATAAAGCTATGAGCTATATAAAGCTCAATTAGATCTGACTTGTGAAATTCAACATGATTTGCAGTCAATAGACAAGCAATACTTTGGGATCACAACACCCCCTGATACTTATCCACCAGATCATAGGGCTTCAACGCAAATTGGGAAGAGTCAGTGGAAATTGCATCCATTCAAATCAAATCTAATCCAATTTTATTGGTCGCATAAGAAGATTTGCGGATGTTATCGCAGGTGCAACGAAATGCTTTTCTTTCTACTTCCAACAGTGCAGTAATACCTAGCAATAATAATATTTTTTTTTTAAATACAATACACACATACTCAGAAAAATACATAAAAATAAGAAAATATCAGAGACCAGAATAAATATATATACATATAATGGTTTGTTTTGTATGTAAACATTATTCAAGTGACCAGTGTTCAATGAAGAATTTGTTCTTAACTGAATTGCCTAGTTAAGTAAAGGTTAAAGGTTAAATTAAAAAAATCAAAATAATAAAAACATTGGGCAGCAGGGTAGAGTATCGGGTGGTAGCCGGCTAGAACAGTGACTAAGGCTAGTGGTGACTGTTTAACAGTCTGATGGCCTGGAGATAGAAGCTGTTTCTCAGTCTCTCGGCCCCGGCTTTGATATACCTATACTGTCTCCGCCTTCTAGATGGTGGCGGGGTGAACAGGCCTTGGCTCAGGTGGCTGAGGACCTTGATGATCTTCTTGGCCTTCCTGTGACACCGGGTGCTGTAGATGTCCTGGTGGGCATCACCCAGAGATGCGTTGTGCTGACCATACCACCCTGCAGTTACAGATGGTGCAATTGCCATACCAGGCGGTGATACAGCCCGACAGGATGCTCTCAATGCTCTCAATGGTGCAGCTGTAGAAGGTTCTTAGGGGCCAAGCCAAATTTCTTGGGCCTCCTGTGGTTGAAGAGGTGCTGTTGCTCCTTCTTCACCACGCTCTCTGTGTGAAGGGACCATTTCAGGCTGTCAGTGATGTGCACGCCGAGGAACTTGAAGCTTTTGACCCTCTCCACTGCGACCCCTTCGATGTGGATGGGGGCGTGCTCTCTCTGCGGTTTCCTTAAGTCCCAGAACAGCTCCTTCATTTTGTTGACGTTGAGGGAGAGGTTATTCTCCTGGCACCACTCCGCCAGGGCTCTAACCTTCTCCCTGTAGGTTGTCCTGTTGTTGTTGGTAATCAGGACTACCACTGCTGTGTCGTCAGCCAACTTGATGATTGAGTTGGAGACGTGCATGACCACGCAGTCATTGGTGAACAGGGAGTACAGGAGGGGGCTGAGCACGCACCCCTGTCCCCCGTGTTGAGGATCAGCATGGCAGAGGTGTTGTTGCCTACCTTCACCACTTGGGGTCCGTCCGTCAGGAATTCCAGGACCCAGTTGCACAGGTAGGGGTTCAGACCTAGGGCCCTGAGCTTAGTGATGAGCTTGGAGGGCACTATGGTGTTGAAGGATGAGCTGTAGTTGATGAACAACATAACATAGGTATTCCCCTTGTCCAGGTGGGATAGGGCAGTGATTGCGTCGTCCATGACTCTGTTGGGGCAATATTGGAATTGTAGTGGGTCTAGGGTGTCAGGTACGGTGGAGGTGATATGGTCCTTAACTATCCTCTCCAAGCACTTCATGATGACAGAAGTGAGTGCTACAGTTTTGGGAAGAGTCAACAGATCATCATCACTAACCTAACAGTTTTTTCTTATGAGCAATTTCCTTTGTGAAGTTGACCACTACAGTTAAATAGATGGATGAGAAATCAAGGATCGGAGCTCCAACTACTCGTTGAAAAAAGATCTATGAAAAGTTGATGGTTTATTAATTAAATGACTGCTTAGAATGCTTAGAAAGCGCAATTACTGTCGTATTTCTCCAGACAAATTAGATTGAGCCTGGCTTGAGACAGACTCTACCCAGTAATTTGAGCCTGTGGTGCTGATGAAAGCAGACTAATTATCTAACAGTGGGAAGGGTCTGTTGACTCTATTGTGGTGCTTATTGATCTGTTGATCTAGCAAAGTTAAGTCCATCTAATGATTTAATTTGTGTCTGCAAAGCCTAGTCCTAGAGCAACAGACCGCACTATACAGTGTGTTCTGAGGAATAATAGACCGACTTGATTTAATGAGTGACCAACATACTAATACTGTAGCCTATTGAGTGTAATGAAACGCACATTGAAAAATATGTTAAACGAACTGCCATTGGAAATAGTGAGATTTATGGTTAGTTACAAAGGTAATGTTTTTTTGTTTGTTGCAGATTTGTGTTTGACTTGGATCTCTACAGCACAGGTATTGCCTCCTTGACTCTAATCTAGGCCCTAGAGAAAAGACTACAATTAAGTTTTACTGTCTTCTTCATAAACCTAGTAATAATACTTTTATGTGGATTATTCTATAGGTTTTTAGGTAGCTTTCTATAACAATCTATTATATAATTGATTACAAGGCCAAATAATCAATTTAATTTGAGTCGTCGGGGAGAATAGAACTGTGGGGCAGTGAAAGGAACGCTAGAAAGTCAGGAGAACCGCGCGCGCATATTGTCTGTGAGCTCAGTATAAAGAGCCGCAGTGTTGCCTCTTTCTCTCACATCAACTGCAGGCATCAGTTTGTGCAGTAAACCACACGTCGGAATAGGCTACAGTGCTTTTACGTGACCGAGGACCGTTTTTCTTTGGGGTTTTGCGTGTTTTACTCATTTTCTTTGAAGTCTTTTGTTCTTTACCGTTACAAATATGAAAGAAAGGAGAAATACGCAGCCGTTGGTGGTGAGATGTAAACTGGTTCTTGTTGGCGATGTTCAATGCGGAAAAACGGCGATTTTGCAAGTCCTCGCGAAGGATTGCTATCCAGAGGTATGCGAATATTTGCAATACTGACATTTTAAGATACAAATCGTGTATGTTCTGCAGAGCATCCATATTGATTTAGTACATGCCTCTGTGGGTTTTATAAGCCTAATAAATGTTTTTGGAAAGTTAGGAATGTATTCTAATTGATAATGGATTAATTTCCGCTTCAACTAGAGGCTGCTATAGCTGCTACACGATGCGCATTTTCAAGAATTCAGTTTTCATTATATCAATTTTTCTACTGTACGCTTCTGATATTGAATGTGCTTATATAAACCATATATAATCATGCATATAAACCATATATAATCATGCATAATTTTCCCCCCATTCATTTAAATAGTTAATTTTGTTCACTTTTCCCACTTTTGTTTATATTCCATGCATATAGGGACAGAAATGATTTACTGCATAATTGCTTATTGGACTAGACCAATTAGTTACATTCACATTTGTACTATTTTCACATTAGAGAGCTTCCTTTCATGTAGGTCCTAATTATGAAATTATAAATTCCATCAGTAGTAGCAGGGATGTTGAGGTTATGTTGCTTCTCTCCGTAGACTTATGTGCCCACGGTGTTTGAGAATTACACAGCGTGTCTGGAACTGGAGGAGCAGCGTGTAGAGCTCAGTCTGTGGGACACATCAGGTAACAACACCCTTCATCCTATATCATCCCTCTTTTCTCTCCATCCAATATCCTCTCCTCTAACTATCTCACCCGCTATATGACCTGCGTCACAGTGGCCTGAAGTATTCGCACAGCACATCCAGTCTTATTATGTGGCAGCACAATATTGATGCATGTGTAGTGTGTACGACGTCATAGAATCCTGGTCGTGTAGCCTACTGACACTAGCCTACAGTATGGGTTTTCAAAACCTCTCCTCGGGGAACCCCATCCTTTCCATGCAATTTAACTTTTCCAGAGCTAGCAAACCTGATTTAACTTCTCCACTAATTATACATTGATTACGTGAATCAGGTGAGCGAGACTACAACTACATTTTTAAATGTCTGGGGGTCCCCGAGGAGAGGTTTTAAAACCACTGGCCTACTATATGTTGTTCTAACTGAGTCGTGTACCCTGTGGCCTACAGTATGTTATTATGCTAACTACACTGTATGTTAGGCTAACTGAGTGCAGCATGGGATCATGGTGTTGGTGTAAAACCTCCCCAGGGCCCTCCACTGTAAAACCACTGACCTGAAAACAACCGACTAACTGATAACCTTGATATACCCTGCCAAGCTGCACCTGTTCATACCCCCCACACTGCTGCCCTCCCTCCCTGATACACACACACACACACACACACACACACACACACACACACACACACACACACACACACACACACACACACACACACACACACACACACACACACACACACACACACCACCCTCCCTCACTGACACACACATCATGATGATCCACACATCTAGCCTAGATACAGTACCTGGATCTCATTCTATACACAGATCTCATTCTATACTCCCCCTACTCTAGATATACAGATACCACTGTAGGCTACTCTAGATATACAGATACCACTGTAGGCTACTCTAGATATACAGATACCACTGTAGGCTACTCTAGATATACAGATACCACTGTAGACTACTCTAGATATACAGACACCACTGTAGGCTACTCTATATATACAGATACCACTGTAGGCTACTCTAGATATACAGATACCACTGTAGGCTACTCTAGATATACAGACACCACTGTAGGCTACTCTAGATATACAGACACCACTGTAGGCTACTCTAGATATACAGATACCACTGTAGGCTACTCTAGATATACAGATACCACTGTAGGCTACTCTAGATATACAGATACCACTGTAGGCTACACTAGATATACAGATACCACTGTAGGCTACACTAGATATACAGATACCACTGTAGGCTACTCTAGATATACAGATACCACTGTAGGCTACTCTAGATATACAGATACCACTGTAGGCTACTCTAGATATACAGATACCACTGTAGGCTACTCTAGATATACAGATACCACTGTAGGCTACTCTAGATATACAGATACCACTGTAGGCTACTCTAGATATACAGACACCACTGTAGGCTACTCTAGATATACAGATACCACTGTAGGCTACTCTAGATATACAGATACCACTGTAGGCTACTCTAGATATGTGTTAGCTACAGTGGGTCAGGATGGCTTATTATTAGCAGAATCAGTATGGTTTGGCCGTCAGCATACTGTAACAACTTAATGTTACCTTAATGTTATTTACATAGATCATCATGATCAACCTATAGCCTATATCTCATTCCATACTCAGATACCCTACTCTAGATATGTGTCTGTTGGCTACTGTAGGCCAGTATGGCCGAGCCTGTGATTATTAATATGTATTAGTACCCTTTGGCTGCATTCATAGTGGATATTGTGAATCCTTTATATAAGAGACCCACTTGGAGCCTATATAAAGTCATGTTTACCACCGCCATCGTTGTCCACTGCATGTGTTGTCCCCATGAACAGAATGAAACGTAAAAATAGTGAATGTAATTTGTTTCAGTGCAAATCTCTGGCTCTTTTTTTAATCCGAGCCCTGGCCTCTGATCTGATTGGTCGGACTGAGTGGCACAGTGCCCGTTGATGGGCAGAGGGCAGAAGGAGGGAGGTGTTAGTGGGAAGAGCCAGTGGATTTGGCAGAGGGAGGTATCAGAAGGTTTTTGGAGCAGATGAGAAACTCAGTGAGATATAGTAGTTATGTAGCAGCCTATGACCTGCATTTCAATCACCTAAACACTGAAATCATGGCTAAAGCGACTTTAAAAACTATTTTAAGGTGCTACTGCACATCAAGTCCCCCTTTTAAAATGCCTGCCAAAATCCAAATGAATCCTTAAGAGGCTATTGACACACCCGTGCATAATAAAGATAATTTAAAAAATCAATGCATGGGCTGTGTCGCAATCCATCACATCGTGCTTACACTACCGGTCAAAAGTTTTAGAACACCTACTCATTCAAGGGTTTTTCTTTATTTTTACTATTTTCTACATTGTAGAATTACAACTATGAAATAACACATTTGGAATCATGTAGTAATCAAAAAAGTTTTAAACAAATCAAAATCTATTTAATATTTGAGATTCTTCAGATAGCCACCCTATGCCTTGATGACAGCTTTTAACACTCTTGGTATTCTCTCAACCAGCTTCACATGGAATGCTTTTCCAACTGTCTTGAAGGAGTTCCCACATATGCTGAGCAATTGTTGGCTGCTTTTCCTTCGCTCTGCGATCCAACTCATCCCAAACCATCTCAATTGGGTTGAGGTTGGTGATTGTGGAGGCCAGGTCATCTGGTGCAGCACTCCATCACTCCCCTTCTTGGTAAAAATAGAAAGATGAGACTCACGAACATGATGGTGTTCTCCGGGTCGGCTGAAGGCAACCCAAACAAATTAATGGAAGTATGGAGGTAGTATTGTGGCAACAAAAATAAGGGGTTAAATATCTGTCCCCCCCCAAAAAACAAAACATTTTCCTGATCTTTCTTATCTCCTAAGACAGACGCTTCAAAATCTTATTCGTTATGATTTATTTTTTGACTGTCTTTTTTGCCCTTTATGAATGTGTTTTTCAATGCATTTCTATGAGCTATAGTAGTAAAGGCAAACTTAAATATTTTATCAAATAATTGTTAAAACATTTTTTTGAATACCTACTAAAATTAAATAGCTAAATTATCCATGGTATGAACATGTCAACACAATTTCATATGTTAGCTTAGTAGAACCCCCCCAACGGCTTAGACTTTCAAAAAATCATCTAAGAAAATGACCGTCTGTTCTCTCTTTCTCTCTCCCCCACCCTCACTCTCCCGCCCTTGCTCTCCCCCTCTTTCTCTCTCCATCCCCCTCTTCTTTGTCTCTTTGTGACTGACAGCAGCCAGTGTCCGTATTGAAAACATAATGTCCGCCAGATAACTAACATACTGCATGGTCATGGTCGTGACAGGCAGTTCTGCCTAACTGATGGTCATCATGCCTCATGCATGCCACAGAGTGACCCCATAACTGTAATATGTTATAATTGTATGAGCTCTACTGCTGCTGCTGTGGCCATAGACGTATAATTACTAGAAAGGACAACCATTCAATTGACTTGAATAGGAATTACTGTTCTAGTAATTATATTTCTATGCCAGCCTGATGCTCTCGCTCTGAGTGAGTCTCTCCTCATTAGTTATGCTCCTCTCCATTGATTGGACTGATCTCATCATTGGGTTTCGTGGCAGCTCTCTCCGACGGTTCTCTGGGATTTACTGGCTAAAATCAATCCGTTGGTTTTAATCAGTACGCTAGACCGTTCGGCATGCAAGAAAGAGAGAGGGGTGGAAGAGGGACTGGGTCTGCCTGACACTTAGCTCCACACGCACGCACATGCACACACACACACACACACAGTGGCTGTAACTCATGAAAAGTAAATTATGATCGACAGTGTTTGGTGTTAGATTGTTTCAGAGTGATTGAGGGTCTTTTAAATGGACTTTGTGATACCAGGCTTTGTATTGTCAAGATGTATTATAAGATGATTAGGCTAACCTGTTTGATAAATACACTACATTGTTATATGCATCTATATTACAGTACACAGACATTTAGCTGATGAGGCAATCTGCATTATGCTAGTAAAACATTCAGAGACCATTAAGAAATTATAGAAAATATCAAATGATTCTATTCATGTATTTTAACACATTCATAGGGAAGCAGGGGATATGGGGAATGAGTCCGGGTTTGGGTGAATCCCATTGCAATTCAGGAAGTAAACTGAAATGCCAATTCTCCTCATTGAAAATGAATAAAAATTTCAGTTTAGATAGGGACGTGACTGAAACTCTGAAATGTGTCAAGGCTTGCTCCTATGATGTCAGGGTGGATACTAATCATTTCCAATGGAAATTGGATGGGCATGGGTTGTTTTAGGATTGGATGGGCA
This sequence comes from Salvelinus namaycush, assembly GCF_016432855.1. Classification (NCBI taxonomy): domain Eukaryota; kingdom Metazoa; phylum Chordata; class Actinopteri; order Salmoniformes; family Salmonidae; genus Salvelinus; species Salvelinus namaycush. The sequence continues at coordinate 12,487,421 of NC_052322.1, forward strand.
TGGGTTGTTTTAGGATTCCCAAACTGTTTTGTTGTTGTGAGATAGTTATCAGCCCAGCAGACTGCAGCCCTTAGGGGTGGATATGTCAGGATAGTTACATCCCAAAACCCAGTGAGTCATCCCAGCTCTCAGTCTGCATCATTAATCTGCCTGACCTTCGGAATGCCCTCTTTTCCTCTTTCTAAATGAGTTGTAGGGTAATGACGTGGATTCTTAGGCATAACCATGAAGGAACTCACTCTTTGATTAATATAATACACCCCAAAGTAGACTGCGTCTCTGCCCCTCCCCCACCCGGATGTACTACTAAACATCCAAATATTCACACTAGTATACCTTTTAGAATTTATGCCCAATGCGTTGCTTAGTAGTAGGCTAGTGTGGATATTGCGACAGGCCAGTCCAATCCCACTATCCCTTCGTCCTTCCATCCCACTTCCACAATACTGGCCCACTTTCCACCTCGACACACCGCTTCAGGCTTTAGTAGTGATTGAGTTCAGCCATGACAGGAATGGTGATACCGTTTTAGTTTTCTTTTCTTCTTTTCCTCTTTTTTTCCCTTCTTTCTACTGAATCCTCCCCGTCTATGTTTCATGCATCAGGAAGTATCCATCTGTAAGCGGGGAAAGAGGGAGGAGCAAAGTGAAGTTGTGAGTGAGAGAGAACACGTGGCTCGTAGTTAGGATCTGTGCTTTCAGTGGTGTGTCGGCTCTCTCACAACGTCTGGAGAAAAGTTAACCATCTCATGGAACAACCTTTATATATAGCAAACTTCTGATATGTGTAAAATCAGGCAACCTGAGAGCTCCACTGTACAGTGTGTTGTATGGCTGTGGTGGCATTGTCAGACTGTAGCAGAGGAGAAGCCTGTAAAAGAGCGGAGGAAAAGTGCCTCTTCTGTGAAGGATTAATGGTAGTGGAGGTCTCACTGTGATCTGCCACAGACAGCCACACTCCTTCCCTCTTCCATCCATCCCTCCCTTCTTCCCTCTCCTCCTTTCTCTCCCTCCCTCCCTCCTCCAGCTACTGGAGGACAGGGTACCTACGCTATAGCTCAGCGGCTAACACAGTCTTGCTACATACAAGAGATCTGTGTTCAAACCCCAGTTGGTCATAACAGCAGGTCATTCCTAAGGACATGTGTGTCCTCCTCCCCCCCCCCCCCCCCCACCCCCCTCGCTCATCCCTCTTCTGCTGAGTAATTTGCCCGTATTTCATTGAAATGGCTCCCCAGCCACCTGTTTGCATCCTGTCCATCGATCTCTGCATTTAAATCAGTGGCCATTTAATGCAGAGTCACACGCTGGGCTCCTCGGTCCGTGACTGCCCTTCTCTTCCCCGACACACCCACGCCTCACACACACACACTCACCTCTTAATCTTCTTTGGGAGGCAGAAGGATGCTCGGCTAGCCACCTCCATGCAGACGCTGACGGACACACTGATCATGATAATGAGAATCGGCCTTTGTCCCTGCCTTTGAACTGCCTTAATTAATTGGTCTGATATTATTAGTGTGTCTGGCTGTTTCTTAATGCCATAATGTAAATTATAATATAGTAATGATAATGTAATATCTATATACACTCACACACACACACACACACACACACACACACACACACACACACACACACACACACACACACACACACACACACACACACACACACACACACACACACACACACACACACACACATTCATTCATACTACACACACATCACATCTGCTGCTATCAAACTCTTAGTATGATTGCTGAATACTGCACATTTTAATCACTTTCCCCCCAATCTCACTTTCCCCAAAACACATGTAAATATTGGACTATAAATTGTGCCTTCCTGTATTATACTTATGCCAAAATGTTTATTCTATTCTACTGAGCCATTTACTTTATGTTCGTATTCTTATCTTTTATTATTAAGCAGTTCGTTGGACGATATATACCATGTATCTCCTCTACATACGACTTGAAACTTAAACAAAGAGGGTTGATGGACTGTGTTACCTCCTGTGGAAAAACAGCACAAGTCGATGAGCATGATCTGTTTGATATTGTTCAGGTAGCTCAAAGTACGTGCTCCATCACTCAATGGTCAGGAGTGAGCTGAGGAAACATCCTTAAGATGAAAGCCGTGGCCTTTTCTCAAGGCATAGCTGCAGACGGAAGTGTTTCGTGATGCAACAAGCTAGTCCTATTGTTCCTCTACAGTAGCGACACAGAACATCAAGCTACTCAGATATTCTACCACAGCTTGTCATTATTCCAAACACGTCTCACAGCAGCTGGCTAATTCAATTGTACCCTTTGATAATGTGGAGAATCATTAACTATTTATGGACTGATCTATATGAACACACGCCCATGTTCTTTGTGCTCTTTTGGAGGCGGTGGCACAGTATCCTTTCAACGCGGTTTCTGTGTTGTTCTATACATCACATTGTACATATATTAGCTTGGATAAATGTAATATGTGATGAACGGGGCCGTCATCGGCTAGTGTGGTATATATAGACGCAAGGGGAAATATAGATCGATTATACCCATTAGCTGCCCATTGGAACAAGATTATCCCTTCGAGCCTCTCGTTTTCCCTTTGATTAGACTAAGATATGAGTATCACCTTTCACTGAAGCCAAATATAACCAATAAACAAAGTGAACGAGAGACTCAAATAACCAAGGGGTGTGTGTGTGTGTGTGTGTGTGTGCCCTCATACATGTGTGCAGGCGTTTTCATGCATGTGTGTGCGCCTCAACATTGTTTTAACAGAGGAATGTGTAGAGCAGGAAGCAGGGTAGGTGGGTGGGCAGTAAGGCACAGCAGTGTGTTTGCGGGATGTGTAAAATGATTGATTGGCAGTTGCGGCCAGCCTTTAAGGAGGGGTGGGAGGAATGCCTTATGCAGATGGAGGATTCCAAGGCTGTTGCTGTGGTAACGGCAGAGGGACTGGAGGTATTGCGCCGTGCTGAGTGGGGGGAGGACAAGGGGGCGTTTAGAGGGGAGAGAGAGAGAGAGGGGGAAGTAGTTGCTTAAGGATTCCGAGCACATGAGTAGGAGCATCTGCCTGCTCTGCCGCCCCCAGCCAGCCTCACTGTTCTGTTCCACTTGCCTAATCCACTGCTAAAAAAGATCATTGTGGATTTAGTGCCTTGGTTGTCCTCTTCTCCCCCTCTGAAAGACCAATAGGGGAGAGGATAAGAGGGAGGAAAGGGACAGCATTGTACAGCTCAGCTCAGTATGAGAAGTAATATCCCCCCGAGATAATCCCTGATCTCTGTCCTCTCTTTCGCTCTTTCTCTCACACACTCTCTTTCTTTCTCTCGCTCTCTTTCCCTCACTCTCTCGCTCTCTCTCTCTCTCTACTACACCGAACTACAGGTTGTTTGTTCTATTAAATATGATGTCTCCTTTCTGCATTATATTTAGAAAAGAAAACAGTCTACCATATTTGACCCTCAATAGTGTTTGGGATGGTTGTTTGACAAAGTATTTTTTTGTCTTTCATTGTATGCTCTCCATTTATGCATTTGCTTCATGTTGTCTTGGACCCCTGTTAACAAGTGTCTCTCCTCTCCTCTAGGTTCTCCCTACTATGACAACGTGAGGCCTCTCTGTTATAGTGACTCTGACGCGGTGCTCCTTTGTTTCGACATCAGCCGCCCAGACATTTTCGACTGTGGGCTTAAGAAGGTAATGGTCCTCATCTCTCACTTATGTCTGTTTTTTAAACTCTGTTTATTCAGTTTTACACACATAATAGGACAACACAATAAACAATATAAATAATATATGCAAGTAGAACATAAAAAATAACAAAACCTATAATGATACTGTATTTTAGACAAGTTAAACACACTGGGCAGAAGGGTACAGAGGTTAAAGGGCAATCTGTAGTAAACAGACGCTGGATAGGGGTGGAGAAATGCAACTACTCACACTCACAGACAGTCATGGCCATAGACTGACCATCCACTGGACCAAATTAAAGTACTTTTTTTTTTCAAATATAATTTTTCTATTTTATATAATAGATAAGGCATGAGGTATCAGGGTTGGAGATAAACAAAAGGAGGTCGTCAGCATATAGCGAGACTTTCTGCTCTAAGCCCGTCCCGAGTATACCTTAAACAGCCTCATTAGACCGCAGTGCGATGGCAAGGGGCTCGATTGCCATAGCAAATAACAATGGGGAGAGTGGACAACTCTGTCTGGATCCGCGGTGCAAGGGGAAATAGTCAGAGAACAAGTTGTTAGTCCGTACTGAAGCCATGGGAGAGAAATAAATACTATTTTTCCACGCAATGAATTTGGGACCAAAGCCAAATCTATAAAGGGTGGCTGTTAGGTAGTCCCACTCAACGCGGTCAAAAGCTTTTTCCGCATCGAGCGAGACCACCACCTCTGGGTCCCCCAACCCTGGGGAGTACAGTATATTCATAAGGCGTCTAATATTGAAAAACAAATGCCTATTTCTCATAAAGCCAGTCTGGTCAGAGTGTATTACCTGGTGCAGCGAGCCTTCCATATGGATGGCTAAGGGCTAGGATTTTGTATTCACAGTTTAAAAGCGAGATTGGGTGATAAGATCCACATTCCAGGGGATCTTTGTTTTTCTTTAATAGTAATGAAATTTAAGCCTGATAAAGACTAGGTGGTGCCTTTGATGAATTAAGGCAGTCTGCAAATAATCGAGACAGGAATGGGCAAAGGAGACCGGAAAACATCCTATAAAATTTGTTTGGAAAACCGTCAGGATCTGGTGATTTACCACTTTTCATTGAGGACACTGCTGTTGCAATCTCAGGTGTAAATTCTTCTTCTTAATGGGAGTCTCAATTGTATCAATTGAAGGCATATTCAGACCATCGAAGAATTAATCAATCAGCAAAGGGTCTTGAGGAGATTCAGAGGTTTATAGCGCAGAGTAAAATTGTTTGAATTGATCATTGATCTCTTTATGTATAACTGTGGTAGCGTCAGACAGGGTCCTTATTTGTGGAATTAAACGTGATGCCTCAGATTTACGGATCTGGTGTGCAGGGAATTTACTGGCCTTGTCGCCTTGCTCATACAATCTGTATCGAGCTCGTAAGAGTAATTGTTCAGCTTGTCTCAAAATTGAGATTGGAGTAGCTGGCGTTCTTTATATAGAACAGAGGAAGGATCTGTAGCATACATCTCATCCAATGTAGCTATGGCTTTACTCAGGTCTCAAAGTCGCTGAGAGTGAGCTTTGTTTTTGTTGGCTGTGTAAGAACTAACTTGGCCACGTAGGTTTGCTTTGAGGGACTCCCATATGGAAGAGCAGGACATACCTGGGGTTGAATTAAATTCTAGGAATAAGGTACTGTCAGAAGAAATTAAATTGACAAACTCATCTGAGAGTAAAATGGAATTAAGACGCTGTTGCTAACACATAGGAGGTTGCTGGGGAATCTATAGCTCAAGCACTAATGGTGAATGGTCAGAAAAAACAATACTCTCATAAGAACACTTCTGAACACCTTCTGATAACCAGGTGGCGAATCGCATCTCTGCATGTCTGGCAGACATATCAGTGTGGATGACGGATCACCACCTCAAGCTGAACCTCGGCAAGACGGAGCTGCTCTTCCTCCCGGGGAAGGACTGCCCGTTCCATGATCTCGCCATCACGGTTGACAACTCCATTGTGTCCTCCTCCCAGAGCGCTAAGAACCTTGGCGTGATCCTGGACAACACCCTGTCGTTCTCAACTAACATCAAGGCGGTGGCCCGTTCCTGTAGGTTCATGCTCTACAACATTCGCAGAGTACGACCCTGCCTCACACAGGAAGCGGCGCAGGTCCTAATCCAGGCACTTGTCATCTCCCGTCTGGATTACTGCAACTCGCTGTTGGCTGGGCTCCCTGCCTGTGCCATTAAACCCCTACAACTCATCCAGAACGCCGCAGCCCGTCTGGTGTTCAACCTTCCCAAGTTCTCTCACGTCACCCCGCTCCTCCGCTCTCTCCACTGGCTTCCAGTTGAAGCTCGCATCCGCTACAAGACCATGGTGCTTGCCTACGGAGCTGTGAGGGGAACGGCACCTCCGTACCTTCAGGCTCTGATCAGGCCCTACACCCAAACAAGGGCACTGCGTTCATCCACCTCTGGCCTGCTCGCCTCCCTACCTCTGAGGAAGTACAGTTCCCGCTCAGCCCAGTCAAAACTGTTCGCTGCTCTGGCACCCCAATGGTGGAACAAACTCCCTCACGACGCCAGGTCAGCGGAGTCAATCACCACCTTCCGGAGACACCTGAAACCCCACCTCTTTAAGGAATACCTAGGATAGGATAAAGTAATCCTTCTAACCCCCCCCCCCCCCCCCCCCCCCCCCTAAAAGATTTAGATGCACTATTGTAAAGTGGCTGTTCCACTGGATATCATAAGGTGAATGCACCAATTTGTAAGTCGCTCTGGATAAGAGCGTCTGCTAAATGACTTAAATGTAAATGTAAATGTAAACACCTCTGAAGGTTAGGTAGAAGTTTTTTGTCCAAAAATAAGTTATCAATGTGGGAGTATGTTTGATGAACATGAGAAAAAAAGGAATACTGTCTATCTGTAGGGTGTAGTAAACACCAGGCATGACACAGCATATTTCTGAAGAAAATATTAAACAAGTAGGACACATTTAGATGGGCCTGACGATCTTTGCGATGACTTGTCAAGAACTGGGGATATTGTATAGTTGAAGTTCCCCCTAACATCAATGAATGGGAATCTAAATTGGGTATATCAGATTAAAAGGTAGAATTTAAACTTATATCATCCCAATTGGGAGCATAAACACTAGCCAAAACAAGAGGGGTAGTAAACAGTTTACCAGTTACTATGACGTATCGTCCCTTAGGATCAGGAATAACCTCAGAAGCAACAAAGGGAGTAGTTTTATCAACCAAAATGGCAGCAACTCTTGATTTACTATAAAAGTTAGAGTGGAACAGTTGACCAACCCAGTTCCTGCGAATCCTGAAGTGCTCACCAGTCCTCAAGTGAGTCTCTTGTAGAAATGCTAAATTTATGTTCAAACCCTTTAAATGTGTTGTTAGCCACAGGGTTGTTAGCTACTTTGATGTTCCACAAAATGTACTTGATGGTATTATTTTGGTCACCCTGAGCATTCCCGTTATACAACCCTGTCATTAGAGCATAGAGTGGAAAGCAATGAATACCCAAAAGTGCCAGGATAACTTGTCTCAGAGTAACAATGTACGGTGTAAGATATTTGGAAAAAATACAGAAAAAGAAACTAAAAGGAAGACAGAGTGACAACATTAGAACTGGACAATTCAACATCCTTCCTCCCCCCATGCACCTCCCCCACCCCAGACAATACCTCCCCAAACGAGGTACAACCCTAAATAGAACATGTTTTCTTTGCACAGTATGTCTTTGAAAGTGCGGTGTTAAACCCAAACCCAAACCCACAGTCCTGCCAACGTCGTTTTAGAAAATATGGTGAAGCGTCCAACCGGCCTCACAAACGCAGACCACGTGTAACCACGGCAGCACAGGACCTCCACATCCGGCTTCTCCACCCGAGGGATCGTCTGAGACCAGCTACCCGGACAGCTGATGAAATTGAGGAGTATTTCTGAATGTAATAACTCATTTTGATTGGCTGGGCCTGTCTCCCCATTGTGTGGGCCCAAAGTGGGTGGGCCTATTCCCTCCCATGGCTACGCGCTTGTCCAGTCATGTGAAATCCATAGATTAGGGACTAATTCATTTATTTCAATTAACTGATTTCCTTATATGAACTGTAACTTCATAAAATAGTTGAAATTGTTGCATGTAGCTTCATACATCATAAACTAATAGGCCAAAAGTATGTGGACACCCCTTCAAATGAGTGGATTCGGCTATTTCAGCCACACCTGTTGCTGACAGGTGTATAAAAACGAGCACACAGGCATTCATTATCCATAGACAAACATTGGCAGTAGAATGGCCCATACTGAAGAGCTCAGTTGCTTTAAACATGGCTCTGTCATAGGATGCCACTTTTCCAACAAGTCAGTTCGTCAAATTTCTGCTCTGCTGGAGCTGCCCCGGTCAACTGTAAGTGCTGTTATTGTTAAGTGGAAAGGTCTAGGAGCAACAACGGCTCAGCCGCGAAGTGGTAGGCAACACAAGCTCACAGAACGGGACCACTGAGTGCTGAAGCGCATAGCACGTACAAATAGTCTGTTCTCAGTTGCACTACTGAGTTCTAAACTGCCTCGTCAGCACAATAACTGTTCATTGGGAGCTTCATGAAATGAGTTTCCATGGCTAAGCAGCTGCACACAAGCCTAAGATCACCATGTGCAATGCCAAGCGTCGACTGGAGTGGTGTAAATAGTGTCCACATACTGTTGTATGTCTCCAGCCATCAGACTAAAATAATCTGGCTGTTATTGGGGTTTTCACAACTTGATATTCAAAACAGAGGCAATGTATTGTTGCTATCTAGTTTATAGCTAGTTTATGTACTTCACCAGGTCCTTAGACTACTTATGTAGGTACTCATAAGGCAGGTACATTTGTAATTTGGGAGACCTATCTATAGAATTAAGAATTACAATACTAGAATGGGATTGAACCTTCTTATGATGTCCCTAAAGGTCAGCCATTTTGCTAAGGGAGTTGGTCAACTAGTGCTGTGGTAATATATTGTGTAACAATGAATTTGAAGATTATCTGCACTGTTTGTTAGCTAGCTATAGCCAGCTAGTTTTAGAGGAATGATCAGTGTTGCCAACAATGTTTCAGTGAGATCCGCTATTGGCTTGATTTGTCGCTAGAAGTCATTAGATGTCGTTTTGACGTTGATGTGACAACACACCACCATTTTTCCTTGCTGCGTGTTTTTGCCTCCCCTCTCCTGTCGAACACCCCCTCCCCCTGTGCTTCTCTGCCCGTGTGCGGCTGTTGCTGTGACTTCTGTTGCACAGACAGTTTCTCCCACTCTTGTTTACAGCATAATTGAGTGGGAAAAGTTGCAAAATGCTATCAAAACCATAGAAACCCTCTTTGTCAAACCTCTCCAAAGGCAGCCTGAAAGTAGCTGAATTTGTCGCTCTAATCTTTTACCAATAAAAGTCACTGGAGGGGTCTGAAAATGCAGTAAATATAGCGACTAGGTCGCTAAGTTGGCAACTCTGGGAATGATAACATACATTTTCCAAATTAACTGCCAATATTCCACTTGCTGAAATCAGTTGATGATGTGACTTTAGACAAGTTGTAAATGAAACAAGTACTGATATTGTATCATATAATAACACTCACAGCTTTCCAAGAAAACACAAATTGAGACATTTATGGTCTGTTTACATATATTTTAGTGGCTATTTATTCAGAAGGTTGGTATAAAATTCATATAAACTGTATTTATAACTGTACAACAGTAATTTGGGTTGACAATATTTATATTTCTGAAATATCACATGCCTTGCTGTTATTTTCCTGAATAAGTAAAAGCAGGAAATGCATCACCTATGCCTTTACTGCCATTCATTACAATTAGGAATGAATTCAGGATCTCTATCCGGACCTAATCCTGACTTGTTCATTATCATGACTACGTGTGAGTAAATATCTGCTCTGTTGTCTTTCCAGTGGAAGACAGAGATCCTAGATTTCTGCCCCAGCACACGCATTCTTCTAATTGGCTGTAAGACCGACCTGCGCACTGACGTCTGCACCCTGATGGAGCTGTCCAATCAGAAACAGGTCCCCATCACCCATGAGCAGGTGAGACTGAGATCGCGCACACACATACACACATTACACACACACACTGGGTCTGTTCAGGAGGGTACGATGTTCTGATAGAGCCGTGGTATCTGTTGTATGGAACAGAACAAGGTCTCACCCACTCTCTCTTCTCTGCCTCCCTCCTACCTCAGGGTTCCTCCATGGCCAAGCAGCTAGGCGCTGAGGCCTACCTGGAGTGTTCAGCGTTCACCTCAGAGAAGAGTATCCACAGTGTGTTCCGGACGGCCGCTCTTGCTTGCATCAACAAGCTCCAGCCGCTCCCCAAGACCAGCCCCACCCGGCGCCTCTCGAAGAGACTCCTCCACCTCCCCAGCCGCTCCGAGCTGCTCTCCTCCACCTTCAAGAAGGAGAAGACCAAGAGCTGCTCCGTCATGTGAGTGGAGACCCGGGGCGGGGGGTATCACTCCCCTCCCACACGCTGCTCCGATTCCCCAGAACCCCTGACTGTTTGGTTCGGGGAAGGGGGGAGGGGGGGGGTTTCATCACGATGGCTTAATCAAGAGAAGGCTCTTCTTCCATGTTGAATCCTTCCTCACCCCCCCTCAAAGTGAAATCAATTCAGAACAGGTGGACACCTTGCTGTCCACTTTGTCCTGAAGTACTCTTCAGTGCATATCTCATATTTTTCAGTACTGTATCTTGGCTTTTTGATCATCAGCTAACCATTGTTCTAACTTGTTACAGTAACGGTATGCAACCATGATGGTGTGACATCACTACTATTTAGGCACATGTTGATTTGTCCAAATTGGAAAATGTGCAACAAGTGACAAAGTTTTAACTTTGTGAAGAAAAGATGCCTCTCAAGAAAATGTATTGCCTATTTTTCAAAACAAATCTAGCATGAAAATATATCAGACATTACTGAACATTGTATCCCTCCTACACTGCAGAGTGGGAACTATAAGGTGTAGCAACGTGAGCAAATCGGTGGTCTCCCAAATGGGTTTTGGGCTCTTCTTGATTTAGGCCCAACGAGGGCTGATTGAGAGAGGCGTGGAGAGAGGAGTGTTTGATTTGACCACAGCGAGAACAGAGGGCCATTACACGTCTCATTGTCTCGGCCGTGATAATAGCAGCAGGTCTAGACAGACAGACAGGCAGGGAGGGAGGGAGGCAGAGACACATACAGACAGGCAGACAGACAGGCAGACGCCAGGCTAGACTGTGAAGTGTGAGCCATCTGCGCTCTTCTAGGCTCTCAGTCAGTGGAGTACCAGGCTAAAGAGGCAATGTACAGAACAGATAGATAATGGAGCTTTGGGATAAGCAAAAAAAATAGGGAAGTAAAAAAACAACAAGTAAATGTACTGGAGTGCTAGAAATCCAGTTCTCTCCCATCATTTGATAAAGAGGAAACCACTTCCAGGGAGTGGGGTATTGTTCTTCCCTGGGCCATAGACACAACATGGTTTAATGCAGATCTGTCAAGAGATCTGGGAACTTACGTATGGCAATGGATACCAGGTCAGTGTTGAAAATCCCCTGAGGTGATTCTTTAAAGGACTGTCTGTTTGCAACTAGAATATGCTGCTTAAAAACTGTCAGGATGAATCCACTGGGGAAATGGGATTTCCAGTTTCCAGACCAGTACAGGAGAAATAAAGTGTTTCAGTACCACATTATTAGTATTTTGATCAGTGTTTTTCATCTAGCAGCTTTAGGCCTGAAACCAGATATAAAGCATGTAGAACAGATAATGTAGCTATATATTTTTTAATTAGATCAACTTTGAAAACTAAAATCACCTAAATAAAAACTAGACAGTCAGGAAGAATCAAAAATGCAAAAAATGTCATGGCATAGGCCCATATTGATTTTGTTATAATGTTTGAGTCACTAAGATAGCATAAGAACACAGCATAAGCCATGACAAAATGTGTAAAACTGCAGCAAGTTAACTTTAAAACAGCAACATTTTATCTGCGGCGAAGAGGACGGCCTCTAAAATGTTTGGTCGGAGGCCGCGCCATTGGCCACTCGTGCTGGGTTTCATCACGAGGGTTTTATCAAGAGAAGGATTTCTTCCATGTTGAATCCTTCCTCACCCCCCCTCAAAGTGAAATCAATTCAGAACAGGTGGACACCTTGCTGTCCACTTTGTCCTGAAGTACTCTTCAGTGCATATCTCATATTTTTCAGTACTGTATCTTGACTTTTTGATCATCAGCTAACCATTGTTCTTACTTGTTACAGTAACGGTATGCAACCATGATGGTGTGACATCACTACTATTTAGGCACATGGTGATTTGTCCAAGTTGGAAAATGTGCAATGTGTGACAAAGTTTTTATCTTGTGAAGAAAAGTTTTAACTCCCCCCGTACACGCTAAATTTGCCACCGCTGCTGAAAAAAATCCTGGGGGAAACACTGTTGATAACCAACAAAGATGTGCAGTTTCTATTATGTCTTTAACATCGTATCCCCCAAGTTCATCTTGATTGTTGAAAAATATAGCTGTTGATTTATTTAATTTTCAACAATCCAATGTAGCACTCCATTTCCTTTGCTCTCTTACTCTTCCAAAATGTTTCTTCTCGTCCTTCTATTCCTCTTGTTCCTCTAGTAAACCTCCAGTGAGCAGCACTTAAGTCCCACCAACATGGAGGGCAGTCCAGTCCAATGTGTCGCTAAACTATGACCCTTTTTTTGCTTCAATCTTTGGCTTCATGGTTATAAATGTGTGTGTACACTATGGCATTGTGATCTTGCTCTGCTTTAGCATATCAAGCAATAATGATCCAAGTTATTGCGATGCAAAGTCAACTGATCAAGTGGCAATAAAAATGCAGCTTTGGGATCAGTTTGGGAGATATGTCATGTGACAGCTCCATGGACAAACAGTAGCCTATGTACAGTATGGCGAAACAAACGGAACCACCATCATTTCTGCTGTGAAAAGAAGCTTCTGTCCCATCTGTGTTTGCCCTTTTCTCTTCGTCTACCCGTCAGTAGCCACTGGTATGTAGGGTAACCAATGACATGGCTTGCTGTGCCACTAAACCATTTTTTAAATTTGAGACTAAAGGTGAACAATGCTATTTGAGGATGTCAGTGAGTCTGCTGTCGGTTGTACAGTATCGTTAGGAGATGAGTGAGTAAAGGAAATAGCACTAAGCGATGATCTGGTCTAAGACATTAGGCTCCAGCCACGGTTGGCTTGTTGAAGCATTTTGCATTGGGGTACGTTATGTGGAAGCCTCCTAACTTCGAACAATCGACTAACAAATGCACAGGCTGGCCCTGTCCAAAGAAAGATATTTTTCCATTATTCGTTTTTCTGGGGTTATTGTGTTTTAATTTTCGTATTAAAGCGTGAATTGAATCCTTGTTTTGATTTTGTGACTGAGACCGTGTTTGTTAACCTATGTGGTGAGCTGTGGTAGTCAGTCAGTCACAGTGACTAGAGGAGTGATATGATTTGCACAAAGGCTCTAGTTCCTTGTTGGTCACACACTGGAATTCCTCAACAACGCCTAGCAACAGTTCAACACAGGAAACCAATCGAGACTCAGACTGGCTCCTCTGAGTCTCTCGGTTGGTTCGTAGCACAGATAGGGAGTGAAGAGGGCATATCACATAACAGGACATATCCACATACATTGTAACTCCAGATTCTGCTTCTATCTCAAGGGTTGATCGGAATTTGGATTCAGAATATTTTTTTCTTGAGTTTTCTAATAGTTCCCAGCTCATACAGGGGGCTCAGGTATTGGATACAGAAGCATTTCATGGACCATATCAGTTAATATGCAGCCAGCCATTGTGTAGTACAGTCAGTGTGTGGTACATTGACGCAGTCCAACTCCTAGCATGTCCTATAACAGTTGTATGATTGTACATATCTTGTTTTATAATCTTTGTAAAGACATCTTTAAAGAATGTCGCAGGAAACTGTTTGATTCAAACAATGAAAGACCAATATGTTGTTGTTGATGTGAATATTTATTTGATAGCTATAATTGCTATTTTTCTTTGCTTTTTTTTTGGTTGACATGTAGTTGTTTGAAATGTATTTTGGACATTCTTTCCTTTTCTTTTGCTCTGCTAATAAAGCTTGTCATGACTGGCACCATGAGTTACAGTTTCAGGTGTATTTATTAACTAGCATAGCTCACAGACACCCACAAATGAACCAATTCATTCAAGGAAAATGTTATACAAGTTGGTTTCATTTATGATTGTCCTGTCAATCTACAGTTTCTCCCTGATCCATACATTTCATGTAGAGTAACTTTAAGGAGTGAATATACTGAAATTGTCTATTGCTCGTGTAATCTTCCCCACTGTGTGTAAATGGCTGATCAGAAGCAGCAGGGTAATTGTATCTGTCTAAGAGGCTATTGACATGGTCACAAAGGACAATGATTGCTCATCGTGTGGCTCAATCACACGTCGTTGACCGTGATAATGTCAGGCCCTTGACAGCTCTGCCCTATCAATCGTGTGTGTGTGCATTCGTGCGTGTGTTTAGTGTGTCTCGTTGACTTCCTTATAGAAAGGCCACACCACCGTACGCATATCAAGTAGCTCTCTCTTTAATGATCAGGCATATTAACCCCAGTAGACGGGCCAATCACTCTTGTCTTATCAGTTTAAACCTGCAGTGAGGTCATCAGACAGACAACTCCGTGAGAATCATTGCAAGGATCGGAGCTTCGCCTTCTGCATTTAGTTTGGAGAGAGAGAAGAAATTCGAGTGCACTCATATGAGCACTCAGAGCTAGTGCACTCAGTCCTAGAACATAACGTCACTAATAAAGGAAAATAAGGAATCTCTACACTACTTTCCCGATCAACACACACAGTAAAAACCCCTGAAAGTACAGAACACTGCCGTATCCTCCCAGTATAATTCCCCTCCCAGGGATGTACTGTGACAGACAGACTGACAGGTTGCACTCTTGGCACACCTTCCCCTCTACAATCTGTTTGAAACCTTCCCTCGTTCCCTCCCTGTCTTCTCCTCAGTGACACAACATCTGTCTCCCAACGTGCCACATCTGGGAGTGTGTGTGTTTGTGCGTGCACTCGTGTGAGTGTGTGTCTGTGCCCGATCCCATTTGTGTGCATGTGTGCGTGCCTGTGCAGTTTAAGCCTCCCAGCTGGTGGTGGGTGCCTAAGACAAGGCCCGTTGCCAGGAGACAGGTGGCAGAGGTGCCAACCCCAACCCACTGCCTGGTCAATGTGACCTCACACAGCCTGTCTCAACATCTTACTTTGGTCCCCAGATACCCAGCTCTAATTACTCGGAGGAACCCGTGCCATCAGGTCACATCTGCAAGTCAAATCCACCTCCATGATGTTAAAGCAATGGTGTGTATACAGTACAGACGTTTGATCTATCCTTACTTGTGTATTGCCTGGATCAGGGATGATGTGTTTTATTAGTTGTTTACCAGAGAGTTAGTTTCTTTCTCTCTCTCTCTCTCTCTCTCTCTCTCTCTCTCTCTCTCTCTCTCTCTCTCTCTCTCTCTCTCTCTCTCTCTCTCTCTCTCTCTCTCTCTCTCTCTCTCTCTCTCTCTCTCTCTCTCTCTCTCTCTCTCTCTCTCTCTCTCTCTCTCTCTCTCTCTCTCTCTCTCTCTCTCTCTCTCTCTCTCTCTCTCTCTCTCTCTCTCTCTCTCTCTCTCTCTCTCTCTCTCTCTCTCTCTCTCTCTCTCTCATCTGTGAAATTGTGTTTTTCCACCTAGTGACTGCCACTGTTTAAATCCCTCTCTATGCATTAGAGAGTAACACAGTTCCACAGTGGATTAACTTCCCCAACAGGAAGACAGGTTTCCAAATCCTCCTGTTGCTTTTAGAACACAACGGTACAGTTGGTTTCAAACTGAGCATGTCCACAACAGTTCTAGTGAGTGAATGAAGAGTTCTAGTGAGTGAATGAAGAGTTCTAGTGAGTGAATGAAGAGTTCTAGTGAGTGAATGAAGAGTTCTAGTGAGTGAATGAAGAGTTCTAGTGAGTGAATGAATAGTTCTAGTGAGTGAATGAAGAGTTCTAGTGAGTGAATGAATAGTTCTAGTGAGCGAATTAAGAGTTCTAGTGAGCGAAGAGCTCTAGTGAGCGAATTAAGAGTTCTAGTGAGTGAATGAAGAGTTCTAGTGAATGAATGAAGGGTTCTAGTGAGGGAATGAAGTGTTCTAGTGAGCGAATGAAGATTTCTAGTGAGCGAATGAAGAGTTCTAGTGAATGAATGAAGAGTTCTAGTGAGCGAATGAAGAGTTCTAGTGAGCGAATGAAGAGTTCTAGTGAGTGAATGAAGTGTTCTAGTGAGTGAATGAAGTGTTCTAGTGAGTGAATGAAGAGTTCTAGTGAGCGAATGAAGAGTTCTGGTGAATGAATGAGGGTTCTAGTGAGTGAATGAAGTGTTCTAGTGAGCGAATAGAGTTCTAGTGAGTGAATGAAGAGTTATAGTGAGCGAATGAAGAGTTATAGTGAGTGAATTAATAGTTATAGTGAGCGAATGAAGAGTTCTAGTGAGCGAATGAAGAGTTCTAGTGAATGAATGAAGAGTTCTAGTGAGTGAATGAAGAGTTCTAGTGAATGAATGAAGGGTTCTAGTGAGTGAATGAAGAGTTCTAGTGAATGAATGAAGGGTTCTAGTGAGTGAATGAAGAGTTCTAGTGAATGAATGAAGGGTTCTAGTGAGTGAATGAAGAGTTCTGGTGAGCGAATGAATAGTTCTAGTGAGCGAATGAAGAGTTCTAGTGAGTGAATGAAGAGTTCTAGTGAATGAATGAAGGGTTCTAGTGAGTGAATGAAGTGTTCTAGTGAGCGAATGAAGAGTTCTAGTGAGCGAATGAAGAGTTCTAGTGAGTGAATGAAGAGTTCTAGTGAGCGAATGAAGAGTTCTAGTGAGTGAATGAAGAGTTCTAGTGAGCGAATGAAGAGTTCTGGTGAGCGAATGAATAGTTCTAGTGAGTGAATGAATAGTTCTAGTGAGCGAATGAAGCGTTCTAGTGAGTGAATGAAGAGTTCTAGTGAGCGAATGAAAAGTTCTAGTGAGCGAATGAAGAGTTCTAGTGAGCGAATGAAAAGTTCTAGTGAGCGAATGAAGAGTTCTAGTGAGCGAATGAAGAGTTCTGGTGAGCGAATGAATAGTTCTAGTGAGTGAATGAAGAGTTCTAGTGAGTGAATGAAGAGTTCTAGTGAGCGAATGAAAAGTTCTAGTGAGCGAATTAATAGTTATAGTGAGCGAATGAAGAGTTCTAGTGAGCGAATGAAGAGTTTTAGTGAGCGAAGGAAGGGTTCTAGTGAGTGAAGGAAGGGTTCTAGTGAGTGAAGGAAGGGTTCTAGTGAGTGAAGGAAGGGTTCTGGTGAGTGAAGGAAGAGTTCTAGTGAGTGAATGAAGAGTTCTAGTGAGTGAAGGAAGGGTTCTAGTGAGTGAAGGAAGAGTTCTAGTGAGTGAAGGAAGAGTTCTAGTGAGTGAATGAAGAGTTCTAGTGAGTGAATGGAAGGTGTTTCTCGTTTCTCTCCCATCTCTATGATTCCTCTAAAGGCTGTGAGACAGTGGAGCCAGTGTGAGGCTTTATCTAGGTTGTGTTCAGTAGGGCACAACGTAGCAAATCGTTTTACAATAGAAAACTCAAAGCCGTTTTCTTATTGAACAAAGTCAGGCAGTCCCTCCCCCATTTCAGAACATTTATAAACGTTTTCTCCCTACTGACTTTGAACCTAATCTGTCACAAGGCCATGGTAGAGTCCTATTAGGCCTTGAACCAGGGACTCCAACAGGCTACATGAGTCAACTGGGTAGTCCCACCACCGTCACCTGGGGTGGATGGATACGATGTAACCAAGCCGGCACTCCACACTGCGCCCGCTCACACCCGGTGTGAGGGCATTTAAATGGGCTACATACGCCGCCAGTCGCAGTAAATTAGGACATCTGGACAGGCAGAGAAAGCTCCATTGCTCAGTCATCCATGACCGTGCAGTAACTCCAGGGCACGCTGGTTAAGGGAAATCAGTATCCTGGCATCGTCGTGGCAATGTGGCACAGTCCAATGAGCTTCCAGGATCAGCCCTAACACTGTATTTGGTGGTGAAGACATTTCCTTATTGCGTTCTTAGCAGCTTTTGTTATCCTACACAGTGTCATTGGCGTCATGACCATAGGGGGCACAGGGGCACGCACCCCGTCAGATTTGTCCGGTTTAAAAAAGAGATATATATTTTGTGGTTTATTTGTTTCTGTGTAATACTACTAATCACCTAGCAATTTTATGAAGTTGGCTTTAGCTAGTCCAGACAGGTTCTCCCAACCTCATAACTAGGTACCAAGAAGCCATTTCAGGCTGTCAATCAAGTTAGAGTAGCTAGCTTGTCTAACTATCTTAGCTGGCATGGCTGCTGGAAAGGTTGGTATACTTAAAACAAGCAATTACTGATGTCCTGAATAAGACTCACATTCCTTTCAATCTTTTACCCAGATTTTAGCAGAGATGCGGAGAAGCATATTTAGTTTCTTTAAAAAAAGGTATACTTAGATATGCAGAAAAAAAAAATATATAGAATTAAGCACATTTATTATGACTCTATATTGCAGGAAAATCTGTTTCAGGTGTTTGAAAAATGCTAAATTCTACCACCCTTCCGGACCACCCCCAGCCATCCTCCTTTACTTTGTGCCCCTCAGAATTTTGTGTGGTTCAGTTTTACTATGTGGGTCCATTGCCTTGTTATATGTGTTTTTACATGTGTAACTAAACTAATAACTAAATTCTGTGCTGGGCTAGTGACACATCGTTTTCCTCCCTGTTGGAGAGAGAGATTGAGACAGGGTTGGAGCTGAGCGGGTCAGAGGGGACCCCTGCTGTGATCTGACCAAATAGCCCTGAGTTCTGTTGTGCTCTGTTGTGTAATGTCAAGCCCTTGTTCCTGGCACCACGATCTACAAGGACACAGCAGAGGAAATCAGCAGACTGTTTGCCACATCTGTTAATTGATAAGGTAGGTGATGTTTGTGTGTGTTGGCCACATGATCAGTGTGTGTACTTATGTTTTGTTCATTAACCGAGGTAACACTTGCCGGAGTGTGTGTGCACTAATTAATACATGTAGAGAAAAAGTGAACACCGCTCTCTGATTACTGATAAGCTCTCTGCTTCTGCATGCTCACATGCAAACACACACACACCCGCAAGCATGCACACACACACACACACACTCCACACAGCCTTTTCCTCTGCCGCAGTGCAGAGCCAGGCCAGCACATCCGAAGCCATCAATTTCCCGACTCAGACAGTTTGGCTCATAAAGGGAAACTATGACAGGGCTCAGCAGATCATGATGGTACAGCCACACTACGGCTGTGTCTGGGCCCTAGTCAAAGTGGTGCAATACATAGAAAACAGGGTGCCATTTGGGACGACACACTATGCCACTACATATCCTCACTCTCACTACCCTCTCCTTTGTAGGCTTGCGTGAATGGCTCTTTTATTCTACAACAAATTTTCAGGGATAGTTGAGAGCTACATTAATTTGTCGGTGTACTTTGTCTAGCATACTGGTGTGATGTTGTGTTTCTAGCCATTCCTACAGTGTCAAGTGTCAAGGGTGTATGACTTAGCCACCTGAGGGAAAATAGGAAGCCATCCTGAGCCTTGTCTTTGTTATCTGTATCGAGTTTGATGATACTAGCCTGCCGTTGTGTCCCCCCTCAACCCCCCCTTACACCCAAACCCTGCACCCCCATCCCTTGCACCACCCCAACCCCCAACCCTGCCCCAAATCGCCTCAAAACCTGGCATCCCCAGCCCCCACCCTGAGCCCCACCCCTGGCACCTGAAGCACTACCCTGATCCCATACCTCACCCACACCGCTCCTCCACTGAGCCACACAGTCAGACATGATGAGCAATTGTTTAATGTTCCCTATGGTTCCCTGTGACCCTGTGAGAGCATCAAGTCATTCTTCTGGTTGGTTTTTACAGACTCAACAGAAATCACCTTGTTTCTAGGACACATCGCAACGTATTAAAGAGGACAGGGCCAACAACATGTCTGGGACGCAGTCAAGCAAGTTAGGAACATGCACGCCCATGCACGCACTCTCACATGCATGCACACACCTGGCTGAGTAATCATTGGTTTAGTTTAATACATTTTTTGTGCACATGAGGATGTATATTTACCTGCACGGTCCATTTCGATGAAAAAGCAATTTCACAAAAGTAATCTCTGGTGAATGACAATTCCAGACAAATAATTCACTGCAATCTGTTTACTAAAAATACCCCCCCACACACACACGTACACACGCACACACACACACACGCACACACACACACATACACCCACAGAGTATACATGCACACACTCCCCGCCTCTATTTGTGATCACCAGGCAACAGAACACAAAGGCCGAGGCATCTGATGTACATAATGTGAAAGAGTCTGAGAGAACAGGAGAGATCGCTGGGCTGCTTTGAACACACACACACACACACACACACACACACACACACACACACACACACACACACACACACACACACACACACACACACACACACACACACACACACACACACACACACACACACACACACACACACACACACACACACACACACAGACTCTTGCCCCGTGGATTTGGCTCCCATCCATGTCCTGTGTCTTCACAAGCCAAACAACAAGGAAGCCTCCAGCACAGACCCCTCAGCCTTTCGTGTGTGTGTGCGTGGGTGTGTGTGTGTGTGTGTGTGTGTGTTACACTCCTGCCAAGCCTCCTCTGAACTGCACTAATGGAGAGACTAGCAACTAGAAGAGCCGCTGCTCTCGCTGTCCTTCCTGCTCCTTGGTGCTGCTGTGCTGATTAATATGCTAAATTAGGTCAGCTGATTACATTGTGTAGTGCTGATTATTAGTCTGTATTGTGTGTGTTGTATTGTGTCTCTCTCCTGTCTTTGTCTCCCCGCCCTCCCACCCCTTATTATGTTAATTGGCACGTACAGACAGACTGTTATGATTGCTACTCCGCTAAAGCATTATCAAAATCAAATGTCACTACTTGAAAAGGCCTAGATGAGGAATATATCTCCACCATGTCTATCAACAGGGATTCAGAACACAGTTAGCTTCATTATTTTAATAGCCTCTCGTCGAGGCACAATAAGCACAGACAACGTTCCAAATGTGATCTGGAGAGATCACACGTCACCGTTGGTGATCAATCTAATGTATGTGTATGTCTGTGTGTATACGGCCCCAGGGGCGGTGCAGAGAGGGGAGAGGAGAGTAGAAAGGGTAGTGAGGATGGGAGCAAAAGAGAGTGGGAGGGAGACAAAGGGGGAAGCAGGACACTGCAGACACCACTCTCTGCCTGTCTTTGTTCCTGTCACTTGATTGACTCCCCTATAGGAAACCATGGCTACAGGCCGGAGCATGTGCCTTAATGGGATGGGGGAGCGTGAGATGTGTGTTTAGCTTCCTGCCTCTTGAAGTGGAATGCATCTATAAACTGCAAAGTGAGCAGTGATCAGGAGGAGGTATCTACCATGAGGGGGGGATCATGGTTGAAAGAGAAAAACTGTGTAGGCCTAAAATAGATACTGGTCGATCATGGTTGTCTTGCTATTGAGGAGTGACAAGGGACCTGTTCAGAGTAGCACTTAGAATACATCCACAGTCTGGAAGGAGTGGATGTTCTTAGAAAACATCAACAGTCTGGAAGGAGTGGATGTTCTTAGAAAACATCAACAGTCTGGAAGGAGTGGATGTTCTTAGAAAACATCCACAGTCTGGAAGGAGTGGATGTTCTTAGAAAACATCCACAGTCTGGAAGGAGTGGATGTTCTTAGAAAACATCCACAGTCTGGAAGGAGTGGATGTTCTTAGAATACATCCACAGTCTGGAAGGAGTGGATGTTCTTAGAATACATCCACAGTCTGGAAGGAGTGGATGTTCTTAGAAAACATCAACAGTCTGGAAGGAGTGGATGTTCTTAGAAAACATCAACAGTCTGGAAGGAGTGGATGTTCTTAGAAAACATCAACAGTCTGGAAGGAGTGGATGTTCTTAGAAAACATCAACAGTCTGGAAGGAGTGGATGTTCTTAGAAAACATCCACAGTCTGGAAGGAGTGGATGTTCTTAGAAAACATCCACAGTCTGGAAGGAGTGGATGTTCTTAGAAAACATCCACAGTCTGGAAGGAGTGGATGTTCTTAGAAAACATCCACAGTCTGGAAGGAGTGGATGTTCTTAGAAAACATCCACAGTCTGGAAGGAGTGGATGTTCTTAGAATACATCCACAGTCTGAAAGGAGTGGATGTTCTTAGAAAACATCAACAGTCTGGAAGGAGTGGATGTTCTTAGAAAACATCCACAGTCTGGAAGGAGTGGATGTTCTTAGAAAACATCCACAGTCTGGAAGGAGTGGATGTTCTTAGAAAACATCCACAGTCTGGAAGGAGTGGATGTTCTTAGAAAACAGGAAGGAAGGAAGGAAGGAAGGAAGGAAGGAAGGAAGGAAGGAAGGAAGGAAGGAAGGAAGGAAGGAAGGAAGGAAGCTAAAGAAAAACAAGGTAAGCAAATTGTGGCTTTAGACTTCTAGATAAATTATATTTGACTCTAAATACCATTTTATCTTTCTTACTTTTGAAGTTAATTCACATTAAGTACAGAAGGACTGTCCCCAATATAAGAAGCAGCCAGTGAATGTTGAGCGTGTTGTCATGACAACATCAGGTATGTATCTAAAGCGTGTATTTCCTTGTGGTTTTACATCATAGGGAGACATACCCACTTCAACTGCTCTACCAGATACTTTATCCAAGACTACAAGCCTAGACATGACATTCACAGTCATGGTGGTAATGGCCTGTAGCCTAATGCCAATGAGGAGTGACAACACAGACCATGCCAACCTATGCCAACACCAAACCCTCCATGTATAGCAACTGGAGACACACTAGGTGACATTTACTTGCCCCTTGCTGGCTTCGTCGGCACAAGTTGAATAGGTCATGGCATTTGAGAAAGGTACTGTACAGTATTTGATGTACAGATGTAGGTTCTTAATTTGATCACTATTTTGTTGTTGAGAATTTGTAGGGTATTTGAGTTTTAAAAAAGGCTTATAAAGTTTGTAATTTCCACTTTTAAATTGCAGACTTGATTTTCCCTAAAGAAAAATGTCAACCCCTCCAAAAATGTCCATTAATTATAATCCACATAATAATCCAAATGTCCTGTTGCAGCAGGATTGTTTTCCTGCTGAAGCAAACTGGCTCAAATTAAGATCCTACATCTCTAGCTACAATCCTTCCACTGACGTCCCTCAACGTGTTTGGCCCAATTCTTGACTTACAGTGTTGCTCAGAGTTCAGTGGTGAAAGCATCCAGATGAAATGCTTAGGGTGTTGTGGATATTTGAGAGAGGTTGGTGTGTGCTGGCAACAGTTCAAATGACTGTAATCCTGTTTGATGTTGTTATTCCTATCTCACAGGAAAGGAATTCTTCACCAGTTTCTCCACACACAGTTCTCTCTCTTTCTCTTCTCACCCTCCTCCTCCTTCCTCGCTCATTAGGCTAAATACCTCTCAGACGTCTAATGGCAGTCATAAATAAAAGAGGTTTGTGGAGATGTGCAGTGTGTGTGCGTGTGTATGTGCGCGCATGTGTGTGTTTGTGTGCGTGCGCACGTGTGTGCATCACCACACAACAAAGGGAATGGGATTGGAAGATAAAACAGACATTTTTTAATCAATGCCTGGCTGGGCCCAGGTAAGATACAGAAATACAGCCCTGTTACTATGCAACACTGTCTGCTGCACTAGCTGAAGAAATTCCTATGTAAGATTACTTCAGAGCTTCCTTCTCTCTGTCTTTCCTCACTTTCATTGCTCTCTCTCTTCATAAGTCGGGACTTTGATTGTTTGGAGGAAGCCAGTTGGTAAATCTGCATTTATTTTCCTGATTCTGTGCTTTTTGTTTTGATATGGAACAGTGGTGTGAACAGGAGAGCATTTCTGCCTGAACTCATCTAACAGTTGTGTTCATTGTATGCCAATGTCTTCCATTCCTAATTATTTTTATGTTTGTTCACAAGAGTGTTCAAAGAGGCAACGATAAAAATGCCAGTGATCAGCTAGAAAACGGCCATGGATGACTGAACAATGGAGCTTTCTCTGCCTGTCCAGAAAAAAAAAATGCACAGGTAAAATTCCAGGCCCATGACTTTCCATGGTGCCCAGTCAAATAACGTACTGTAAGACACCATTTTGTAAGTCTACGAGTCAGGATTAACTGAGTGTCAGTCACGTGTGCCAGTCCTCCTTTTGTCCTAGGACTTCCAAACAATGCAGTGTTGATCTTTACAAAGAGGCATCAGTGGATGAAAATCACCATCTTGCCAAACCCAGTGACATGGAAAAACATCACGTTTGAGTTCCAGACGTCATACGTGACATAGAAAACCTGAGGCCAGGTTTGACTGAATGGAGAGAGGGAATAGGACACACAGGACAATACATGCTGCCTTTAACTAGGGTTTTGGGTTGGCTCAAGTGCCTTTGGATACAGCTCCCCCAGCACAACAAATCTTATCTCTCTATTGAGCTTTTCTTTTATTACAGTGCATTTGGAAAGTATACAGACCCCTTCCCTTTTTCCACATGTTGTTACGTTACAGCCTTATTCTAAAATGGATTAAATTAATGTGTTTCCTCATCAATCTACACACAATACCCCATAATGACAAAGCGAAAACAGGTTTTTATAAATTTTTGCAAATGTAGAGAGAGAGAGAGAGAGAGAGAGAGAGAGAGAGAGAGAGAGAGAGAGAGAGAGAGAGAGAGAGAGAGAGAGAGAGAGAGAGAGAGCCCTTTCCCACCTGGACAAAAGGAACACCTATGTGAGAATGCTGTTCATTGACTACAGCTCAGCTTTCAACACCATAGTGCCCACAAAGCTCATCACTAAGCTAAGGACCCTGGTACTAAACACTTCCCTCTGCAACTGGGTCCTGGACTTCCTGACGAGCCGCCCCCAGGTGGTAAGGGTAGGCAACAACACATCTGCCATGCTGATCCTCAACACTGGGCCCCTCAGGGGTGCGTGCTTAGTCCCCTCCTGTTCTCTCTGTTCACCCACGACTGCATGGCCAAACACGACTCCAACACCATCATTAAGTTTGCTGACGACACAACAGTGGCAGCCTGATTACCGACAATGATGAGTCAACCGATAGGGAGCAAGTCGGAGACCTGGCAGTGTGGTGCCAGGACAACAACCTCTGATTTGGCATGGGACCCCAGAGCCTCAAAAAGTTCTACAGCTGCACCATCGAGAGCATCCTGATCGGTTGCATCACTGCCTGGTATGGCAATTCTTCGGCATCCTACCTTAAGGCGCTACAGAGAGTAGAGCATACGGCCCAGTACATCACTGGGGCAAAGCTTCCTGCCATCCAGGACCTATATACTAGCCGGTGTCAGAGGAAAGCCCAAAAAATGCACGGCATGCAGTACCGGAGCACCAAGTCAAGGACCAAAAGGCTCCTTAACAGCTTCTACCCCCAAGCCATAAGACGGCTGAATAACTAATCAAATGGCCACTCGCTGTTTATTATCTATGCAGTGTTACTTTACCCCTACCTACATGTACAAATTACCTCAACTAACCTGTACCCCCGCACATTGACTCGGTACTGGTACACCCTGTATATGGCCTAGTTGTGTTACTTTTTAGAATTTTTTACTTTAGCTTATTTGGTAAATATTTCTTAATTCTTTCTTGAACTGCATTGTTGGTTAAGGGCTTGTAAGTAAGCATTTCACGGTAAGGTCTACACTTGTTGTATTCGAATCATGTGACAAATAAAGTTTGATTTGATTTGACATCTCTGGAGAGACCTGAAAATAGCTGTGCAGCTACGTTCCCCATCCAACATGACAGAGCTTGAAAGGATCTGCAGAGAAGAATGGGAGAAACTCCCCAAATATAGGTGTGCCAAGCTTGTAGCGTCATACCCAAGAAGACTCAAGGCTGTAATCGCTGCCAAAGGTGCTTCAACAAAGTAGTGAGTAAAGGGTCTGAATACTTATGTAAATGTGATATTTCAGTTTTTTTTTAAATTAAATTTGATTTTTTTTTAACAAAAAAATGTTTTTGCTTTGTCATTATGGGGCATTATGTGTAGATTGATGAGGAGGAAAAACAAGTTCATCCATTTTCGAATAAGGCTGTAACGTAAGAAAATGTGGAAAAAGCCAAGGGGTCTGAATACTTTCCAAATGCACTGTAAGTTCATATTTCTTTGCCATATGTAATAAATACATTTGATTACCCACCAGAGATCTTGCATTAAAAACAGTAAGAAATAATTGTTTTACCCATCTGTAAATAGCCCATCCAACTACCTCATCCCCATACTGTATTTATTTATTTATCTTGCTCCTTTGCACCCCAGTATCTCTACTTGCACATTCATATATATATATATACATACATATATATATACATATATATATATATATATATATATACTGTACATCTACCATTCCAGTGTTTAATTGCTATATTGTAACTACTTCGCCACCATGGCCTATTTATTGCCTCCCTTATCCTACCTCATTTGCACATACTGTATATAAACTTTTTCTACTGTATTATTGACTGTATGTTTGTTAATTCCATGTGTAACTCTGTGTTGTTGTTTGTGTCGAACTGCTTTGCTTTATCTTGGCCAGTTCGCAGTTGCAAATGAGAACTTGTTCTCAACTAGCCTACCTGGTTAAATAAAGGTGAAATAAAATAAAATACTTTGCATGAGAGACTATTCTATGAAAACTGTGTCTGAGGAGTTAAAAACCGTGAAGAGTTCCTGTGCCTTATGACATTTGTAATCATGTGTTGCATTTTTGATAGATAGAAAACCATATTTAGTTTCCATGACAGCAGCAGTGAAAAATTAAATGTCATGAGAATCGTGAAGCTTTACAGAGAAGAGGGACGGACAGACAGACAGACAGTCAGACAAAGGGCTTTTCACTCTGCGTGTATTGAGAGAGAGGAAGACAATCTATCGGGGCGGACAACACTCACGACATGGATGAATGGGTAAACCCACAACATGGTACTTTAAAAATCTCCTTTAACTACAGCAATATCCCTGAATAGTTTCTAAAGCATATGATATTCAGCAACATTATTGTAGGTCTACACTGCACAGTCTCTCTCTCGCTCGCTCGCTCGCTCTGTCCCCATCTATTTCCTTCCGTCCCTCTCTCTCCCTCTCTCTCACACAGACACACACACACACACATTTGTTTTACTATCCTTGTGGGAACAAACATTTGATTCAAAATCCTATTTTCCCTCACCCCAAACACTTAACCCTAACTCCTAACCCTAACCCTAGTTCTAATCATAAACCTAACCCCTAAGAGAGAAAGAGAGAGAGAGAAACAGAGAGAGCGAGAGAGAGGAAATACTGATATAGTGCTGCTATTCTCCCAATGTGGAGACGCTAGCTGTTGTTGTAAAGGAAGAACAGCTTGAGGAGAGCTTCCAATCTGTCTTGTGGAGGTCTAAGCCAAGACCCAATGCTTGTTGCCAGCAGCACATTAGCTCTGCTCTGCTCTGTGTGTGTGTGCCCTGTTGGTGAAGTAAGTCGGTAAATCTGTCAGCAGCATTACTAAGAAAAGAAGAGGGTCTGTTCTGCTAAATCAAGCAGACAAAAAGCCATGTAGCGTCGGCTATGAATCACAGAACAGAATGTGAGAAACAGCTTGGACAGATTCAAATCCAATCAAATTGTATTGGCCACATACACATGGTTAGCAGATGTTATTGCGAGTGTAGCGAAATGCTTGCGCTTCTAGTTCTGACAGTGCAGCAAGATCTAACATGTAATCTAACAATTCCACAACAACTACCTAATACACACAAATCTAAGAAAAGGGATGGAATAAGAATATTTACATATAAATATATGGCTGAGCAATGACAGAGGGGCATAGGCAAGATGCAATAGAAGGTATAAAATCCAGTATATACATACGAGATGAGTAATGCAAGATATTATTAAAGTGGCATTATTAAAGTGACCAGTGATCCATTTATTAAAGTGGCCAATGATTTCAAGTCTGTATGTAGGCAGCAGCCTCTCTGTGTTAGTGATGGAAAACACAAACATACACAAACATACACACACTTAAGGCTGGTGTGTATGCACAGGTATGAACACATACAGTTGAAGTCAGAAGTTTACATACACTTAGGTTGGAGTCATTTAAACTCGTTTTTCAACCACCACACATTTCTTGTTAACAAACTATATTTTTGGCACGTCGGTTAGGACATCTACTTTGTGCATGACACAATACATTTTTCTAACAATTGTTTACAGACAGATTAATTCACTTATAATTCACTGTATCACAATTCCAGTGGGTCAGAAGTTTACATACACTAAGTTGCCATTAAACAACTTGGAAAATTCCAGAAAATTATGTCATGGCTTTAGAAGCTTCTGATAGGATAATTGACATAATTTGAGTCAATTGGAGGTGTATCTGTGGATGTATTTCAAGGCCTACCATCAAACTCAGTGCCTCTTTGCTTGACATCATGGCAAAATCAAAAGAAATCAGCCAAGACCTCAGAAAAAAAAATGTTGACCTCCACAAGTCTGGTTCATCCTTGGGAACAATTTCCAAACACCTGAAGGTACCACGTTCATCTGTACAAACAATAACGCACAAGTATAAACACCATGGGACCACGCAGCCGTCATACCGCTCAGGAAGGAGACGCGTTCTGTCTCCTAGAGATGAATGTACTTTGGTGCGAAAAGTGCAAATCAATCCCAGAACAACAGCAAAGGACCTTGTGAAGATGCTGGAGGAAACAGGTACAAAGTATCTATATCCACAGTAAAACGAGTCCTATATCGACATAACCTGAAAGGCCGCTCAGCAAAGAAGAAGCCATTGCTCCAAAACTGCCATAAAAAAGCAAGACTACGGTTTGCAACTGCACATGGGGACAAAGATCGTACTTTTTGGAGAAATGTCCACTGGTCTGATGAAACAAAAATAGAACTGTTTGGCCATAATGACCATCATTATGTTTGGAGGAAAAAGTGGGAGGCTTTTTTCACCATGCCAACCGTGAAGCACGAGGGTGGCAGCATCATGTTGTGGGGGTGCTTTGCTGCAGTAGGGACTGGTGCACTTCACAAAATAGATGGCATCATTAGGAAAGAAAATTATGTGGATATATTGAAGCAACATCTCAAGACATCAGTCAGGAAGTTAAAGCTTGATCGCAAATGGGTCTTCCAAATGGACAATGACCCCCAAGCATACTTCCAAAGTTGTGGCAAAATGGCTTAAGGACAGCGAAGTCAAGGTATTGGAATGGCCATCACAAAGCCCTAACCTCAATCCCATGGAAATTTGTGGGCAGAACTGAAAAAGCGTGTGTGAGCAAGGAGGCCTACAAACCTGACACAGTTACACCAGCTCTGTCAGGAGGAATGGACCAAAATTCACCCAACAGTTTAAAGGCAATGCTACCAAATACTAATTGAGTGTATGTAAACTTCTGACCCACTGGGAATGTCATGAAAGAAATGAACGCTGAAATAAATCATTCTCTCTACTATTATTCTGACATTTCACATTCTTAAAATAAAGTGGTGATTCTAACGGACCTAAGACAGGGAATTGTTACTAGGATTAAAATGTCAGGAATTGTATATAAACTTCCTGACTTCAAACTGTACATCGACAAAGACACGCACACCTTCAAGTTCTGCTCTTAAGTAAGCAGACAGGGCCTAGTGAATAAAATAGTAAATCAGCGATGTAGGCTCACATTCTGTCACAGAGTGAAGAGAGGTAACAGAGGACTGACGGGGAGTACTGGGCACTGAGCTGCAATAGCCTAACATGCAAAGGACCCATTACAGTAAGTGGACATTTTGTTTGAGACCACTTACCTTAGCAGGCTAATATGATCTCATGTAGATCAAACTCAAATACACACAATTTCACAGACACTTTTAACCAAAGCGACTTATAGTCATGAATGCATACATTTCACGTATGGGTGGTCCCGGTTCCCACTATGCGGGCATCGCAAGTGCCATGCTCTACCAACTGAGCCACAGAGGACCATATTATGCATGACTCCAGAGGACACAGCGAGACAGTGGAAGGACAGGTGGCTGTGAATAATCAGGAGGCTTAAAGTGACACCTCCCAATATGGCCGACACAAAGGGAGATGAACTGTGACTGTTGGGAGGGCAGAGAGATGACACCTTGTAACCCCAGAGACTCTGAACAGTGTTGCTGCAGTATTTGCAACCTAAACTCAGAAGCCTTCAAAATGTACCTTAAAACCTTTTAACATTTGAACCATTTAACCTTTTACTGCAAGGGGCTAAATCAGGGTCACACAGAGTGGTAGTCTTAAACACATCTACTTTGAAACAAAAGTATACACCTCACACACATGGTTATGGGTTTAAAAAAATACACCTGACACCTGTACCCTGTCAGATATAGAGTTGAAATGTATAACATTTTGAGTTTGCGTCCCAATATTACACTTTGTATACATCACAGAAGACTAAAATATGACAAAACTGTTTGACATAGAAACAATGGATTTTCATCACAAAAAAAAGAATGATGAATTATGGAATTATGAAAAATATGAATAACATTCCAGCCATCAGGCCCAAGAGGGCGATTTTTGTCATTGACGGCAGGAAAGGGTTACACACCCTCAGAAGGTTTTGATTGTCTCAGGGACCCACATGAAAAGTTGTCATGATAAATCTAGCTGTATGATAGATTTAGAGTCCTCCTGCAGATATGAAATTCATTCCATTCAAGAAATTCAGAGTGATTGATGTTTTCGACACAAACATGCAACTGAGTGACCCATCTTCAGTATTCATAAAGAAGCCTATGCATGAGGAAATCTAAGTCTATTCAGGAAGAGTATTGACGTTTTCTTCTTCTATTCTTCTAAGTGGTTTGTCTGTCTGTCCCAGTGAGTGATGAGTGAGTGAGGGGTGTACTGATGTTGAATAACTCTGTCAGAGAGAGATGGTGCCATGATGCCCAAGGAAGGAAAACGACGACAGATGGTAGAAATAGAGAACGTAGAAATAAGCTTCCGATAGGAAATGGAGCATAAAGCAATGTGTTATAGAGGGTAGATTATGGAGACAGTGATGTTAATTTGGGATAGATAGCATGAAGCTCTACTAATCAACAACAGTGTGGGCTGATAAGGGAGGGAGGAAGAACTCCACCAGTGTCTCTTTTACTCATTTCAGACAGAAGATGTGGTATATTACATGTAATAAAACATATAAGGAAATATTTATATGACCCCCTTTCAAATATCCCCTTTTTTTACTACTTATGTGCAGGTAGACATACCCCTTTTATACAGATCAGTGGTTAACTGGCAAATTGGAAGGGTGGGGGCTGTTGTTAAACCATGGGGGCTGTTTGCATTTAAAATTAGGGAGGTGTTAAACAATGGAAGTGTTAATGAATTGACCTGCAAAAAAGCAGAGAATCATTCACACAGACTCAATAGCTGTACTTTGGTTACATGGTCTGTGAAAATGCAGGAATCATGAGTAGGTCTTTAGGTGGTTTTTAATTTGCCATGTTTCTCACCCACTACCCCTTTCAGATATACAAAAAGGCTGGTATAAAAAAGCAGGCATGGTAAATTAGTACTGTATGTTCCAGTACCAAATTGCAACCTATTCCCTATATAGTGCACTACATTTGACATGGTAGTGCAATATGTAGAGAATAGAGTACCATTTGGGACGCAATAACCACTGGCAGTGACAACCCTCACTAAGCCAAAGACACTGAATTAACGTACACTTCTAAATCTCTCTGACGTCACAGAGCCCTGTTGTTGACGGCCAGCTGGACCTCCCTGACTTTTATATTTGTGATTCTTGAAAGTAGCCACCCTTTGCCTTAATGACAGCTTTGCACACTCTTGGCACACTCTTGGCATTCTCTCAACCAGCTTCATGAGGTAGTCACCTGGAATGCATTTCAATTAACAGCTGTACCTTGTTAAAAGTTAATTTGTGGAATTTCTTTCCTTCTTAATGCGTTTGAGCTAATCAGTTGTGTTGTGACAAGGTGTCAAGATCATCGTCAGGGAAATGACCGGACCAAGGTGCAGCGTGGTGAGCGTACATTTTTCTTTATTATAAATGTCGCCAACAAAACAAGAAACAACAAAAACGAACGTGAAGCTTACTAGGGCTATACAGGCCACTAACAAAGACAACTACCCACAAAATACAAAAGGACAAAAGCCTGCCTAAGTATGATTCCCAATCAGAGACAACGATAGACAGCTGTCCCTGATTGAGAACCATACCCGGCCAAAACATAGAAACACAGAACATAGAGTTTCCCACCCGAGTCACACCCTGACCAACCAAACATAGAAAATAGAAAGATCTCTACGGTCAGGGCGTGACACAAGGTAGGGTTGGTTTACAGAAGATAGCCCTATCTGGTAAACGACCAAGTCCATATTATGGCAAGCACAGCTCAAATAAGCAAAGGGAAACTTTCAAAGTTTCTTCAAGTGCAGTCGCAAAAACCATCAAGCGCCATGATGAAACTGGCTCTCATGAGGACCGCCACAGGAAAGGAAGACCCAGAGTTACATCTGCTGCATCTCAATATCAACTGTTCAAAGGTAACTGCGTGAACCAGGCCTTCATGGTCGAATTGCTGCAAAGAAACCACTACTGAAGGACACCAATAAGAAGAGGAGACTTGCTTGGCCCAAAAAAACATGAGCAATGGACATCAGACCGGTGGAAATCTGTCCTTTGCTCTGATGAGTCCAAATTTGACATTTTTGGTTCCAACTGCCATGTCTTTGAGAGACGCAGAGTAGGTGAACGGATGATCTCTGCATGTGTGGTTCCCTGCATGGAGGAGGAGGTGTGATGGTGTGGGGGAACTTTGCTGGTGACACTGTCAGTGATTTATTGAAGGCACACTTAACCAGCATGGTGTCACAACTTCCGCCGAGGTCGGTCCCTCTCCTTGTTCGGGCGGCGTTCGGCGGTCGACGTCACCGGTCTTCTAGCCATCGCCGATCCACCTTTCATTTTCCATTTGTTTTGTCTTCTTTTCCCGCACACCTGGTTTGCATTCCCTCATTACTCGTCTTGCATATAACCCTCTGTTTCCCCTGCATGTCTGTGTGTGGAATTATTATGTGTAAATGTATGTGTACTCCAGGCTGGTTTGCGCCGGGTTATTGTAACCCGTGTGTGTTTAGTTTTCTGAGTGCCGTGTGTTGTTCGCCTCAATAAAGGGCTCCGTTTGCTACGCATTTCTGCTCTCCTGCGCCTGACTTCCCTGCAGCCAGTTACGCACTCCTTTACACAAGGCTACCAAAGCATTCTGCAGTGATACGCCATCGCATCTGCTTTGACCTTAATTAATGGGACTATCTAATGCCGATTTTAGCATGTAAATCTTGGTGAAAAAAAATAAATAATAAAAAATAAATAAAAAATAAAAAGTGCCAGCAAACACACTACACAACACTAAACAATGCATTAATTGCACTGTAACGATGAGCACCAATACATTTTATCTATCATTTCTCTTTGTTATTTCTCTTCATATGATTTTCCAGTAGATTGTCAACTTGATTCATGATGATGACTGCCAGCTAAGATTTTGAAAGTATGATGTTGATATGATTAGTCCAATCAAAGCTACTGTACATATAACGTGATTGGACTTCATTTTATCTGTGACCAATGTCCTTGAGTCTTCTTGGATGGACACTTCTAATGTAACTCTATGGCAGCACATAAGGGGCTAGAATTTCCAATGTCTACCCTTATACTTGGCGGTGACGTAGTGTCCCCATGAGAGAGAGAACACTGAGCCAATCACGGCGCAACACTCCGTATTTTCTGCTGGCTTGCCCCACCACTAGAGAAAGCGCTGAGCTAGGCTGAAACACCTGCATTTTGGAGCTGCCTTACTCAAGAAAACAAAAAGGAGACCATGTTTGCATGTGGGTTTATTAACTCAATGATATATATATTTTTTTTACATTGCAAACTGACATGTGACACGGACTATTAATGCCAAAAATAACATGCAAAACAGGCAAGAAAAAAATGTGAGGCTCAAAACGCCCTGAGTGACGGGTCGCCACTGGGACTATCATTTGTTTTTCAACAGAAATCGACACCATTCTGTATACATCTGGCCCTTCTTTGGACACTGTGCTAACAAACCTCCAAACGAGCATCAGCGGCATACAACACTCCTTCCGTGGCATCCAACTGCTTTTAAATGCAAGTAAAACTAAGTGCATGCTCTTCAACCGATTGCTGCCCGCACCCTCCTGCCCGACTAGCATCACTACTCTGGACGGTTCTGACTTAGAATATGTGGACAACTACAAATTCCTAGGTGTCTGGTTAGACTGTAAACTTTCCTTCCAGACTCACATTAAGCATCTCCAATCCAAAATTAAATCTAGAATCGGCTTCCTATTTCGCAACAAAGTCTCCTTCACTCATGCTACCAAACATACCCTCGTAAAACTGACTTTACTTCCAATCCTCGACTTCGGCGATGTCATTTACAAAATAGCCTCCAACACTCTACTCAGCAAACTGGATGTAGTCTATCACAGTGCCATCCGTTTTGTCACCAAAGCCCCATATACTACCCACCACTGTGCCCTGTATGCTCTTGTTGGCTGGCCCTCACTACATATTCGTCGCCAAACCCACTGGCTCCAGGTCATCTATAAGTCTTTGCTAGGTAATGCCCCACCTTATCTCAGCTCACTGGTCACCATAGCAACACCCACCCGTAGCACGCGCTCCAGCAGGTATATTTCACTGGTCATCCCCAAAGCCAACACTTACTTTGGCTAGACCAGTTGACAACAGGCCCTCCAATTTGACACACTGAACTCTATCTGAGAAGTAGTTGGTGAACCAGGCGAGGCAGTCATTTGAGAAACCAAGGCTGTTGAGTCTGCCGATAAGAATACGGTGATTGACAGAGTCGAAAGCCTTGGCCAGGTTGATGAATATGGCTGCACAGGACTGTCTTTTATCGATGGCGGTTATG
Organism: Salvelinus namaycush; assembly: GCF_016432855.1. Classification (NCBI taxonomy): domain Eukaryota; kingdom Metazoa; phylum Chordata; class Actinopteri; order Salmoniformes; family Salmonidae; genus Salvelinus; species Salvelinus namaycush. Next base: position 12,522,361 of record NC_052322.1, read on the forward strand.
ATATCTTTTAGTACCTTGAGTGTGGCTGAGGTACACCCGTGACCAAAGAGAGGTTGAACAGACTGGTAATAGGGGTTGCAACAATGGCGGCTGATAATTTTAGAAAGAGAGGGTCCAGATTGTCTAGCCAAGTTGATTTGTACGGGTCCAGGTTTTGCAGCTCTTTCAGAACATCTGCGATCTGGATTTGGGTGAAGGAGAAGCTGGGGAGGCTTGGGCAAGTAGCTGCGGGGGGTGCGGAGCTGTTGGCCAGGGTTGGGGTAGCCAGGAGGAAAGCATGGCCAGCCGTAGCGAAATGCTTATTGAAATTCTCGATTATCGTGGATTTAACGGTGGTGACAGTGTTTCCTAGCCTCAGTGCAGTGCGCAGCAGGGAGGAGGTGCTCTTATTCTCCATGGACTTTACAGTGTCCCAAAACTTTTTGGAGTTAGAGCTACAGGATGCAAATTTCTGTTTGAAAAAGCTAGCCTTTGCTTTCCTAACTGACTGTGTGTATTGGTTCCTGACTTCCCCGAAAAGTTGCATATCGCGGGGACTATTCGATGCTAGTGCAGTCCGCCACAGGATGTTTTTGTGCTGTCAGGTCTGGAGTGAACCAAGGGCTATATCTGTTCTTAGTTCTACATTTTTTGAAAGGGGCATGCTTATTTAACATGGTGAGGAAATTACTTTTAAAGAACAACCAGGCATCCTCTACTGACAGGATGAGGTTCATATCCTTCCAGGATACCCGGGCCAGGTCGATTAGAAATGCCTGCTCGCAGAAGTGTTTTAGGGAGCGTTTGACAGTGATGAGGGGTGGTTGTTTGACCTCGGACCCATAAAGGATGCAGGCAATGAGGCAGTGATCGCTGAGATCCTGATTGAAAACAGCAGAGGTGTATTTGGAGGGCAAGTTGGTCAGGATAATATCTATGAGGGTGTCAATGTTTACGGATTTAGGGTTGTACCTGGTGGGTTCCTTGATAATTTGTGTGAGATTGAGGGCATCAAGCTTAGATAGTAGGATGGCCGGGGTGTTAAGCATGTCCCAGTTTAGGTCACCTAACAGAACAAACTCCGAAGATAGACGGGGGGCAACCAATTCACATATGGTCTCCAGGGCACAGCTGGGAAATGAGGAGGGTCTATAACAGGCTGCAACAGTGAGAGACTTATTTATGGAGAGATTCATTTTTAAAATTAGAAGCTCGAACTGTTTGGGTATAGACCTGGAAAGTTTGACAGAACTTTGCAGGCTATCTCTGCAGTAGATTGCAACTCCTCCCCCTTTGGCAGTTCTATCTTGATGGAAAATGTTGTAGTTGGAGATGGAAATCTCAGAATTTTTGGTGGCCTTCCCATGTCAGGATTCAGACATGGCAAGGACATCAGGGTTGGCGGAGTGTGCTAAAGCAGTGAGTAAATCAAATTTAGGGAGGAGGCGTCTGATGTTAACATGCATGAAACCAAGGCTTTTATGGTTACAGAAGTCAACAAATGAGAGCGCCTGGGGACACACAGGGCCTGGGTTAACCTCTACATCCCCCAAGGAACAGAGGAGGAGTAGGATGAGGGTACGGCTAAAGGCTATCAAAACTGGTTGTCTAGTGCGTTGGGGACAGAGAATAAAAGGCGCAGATTTCTGGGCGTGGTAGGATAGATTCATGGCACAATGTACAGACAGGGGTATGGTAGGGTGCGGGTACAGTGGAGATAAACCTAGGCATTGAGTGACGCTGAGAGAGTTTGCATCTCTGGAGGCACTAGTTATGCTAAGTGAGGTCACCACATGTGTGGGAGGTGGGACAAAAGAGGTATCTGAGGCATGTTGAGTGGGACTAGGGGCTCCGCAGTAAAATAAAACAATGATAACTACCCTAAACAACAGTATATAAGGCATATTGACATTAGAGAGAGACATAAAGTGAGGCATAAAGCAATCACAGGTGTTGATTGGGAGAGCTAGCTAAGACAACAACTGGTAAGCCAACAACAGCTAATCAGCTAAGACTAAAACAACAGGTAAAATGGCGATGAATGGGCAGAGAGGGTCAGTAAACTACACACAGGGCCTGAGTTCAAGGCTGGGGCCGACAGATAAACAAAATAAACAAAATGGAGTACCGTGATTAATGAACAGTCCAGCAGGCATCAGCTATGTAGCCAAGTGATCATAGGGTCCAGTGAACAGCAATAGATGAAACAGGGAAGCTGTTAGGTAGTCGTTATTACGCTAGCAAGCGGAGACATGGCGTTCATAAAGTTAGCAGGCCGGGGCTAGCAGAAGTGTCTTCATCGACGTCCGGCAAAGGCCGGTTGAGGGCACAACGGACGGAATTACGTTGGCAGACCAGTCGTGATGGATCGACGGGGCTCCGTGTCGTCAAAGGGTCCAGGCCAATTGGCAAAATAGGTATTGTAGCTGGAGTAATTTAATTTGCTAGCCGGGAGATGCGCCTGGCTCGAGGCTAACTGGTGCTAGCTTCGGGACAAGGGCGTTAGCCACTATAGTCACTCGGTAGCAGCTCAAAATGGTTCCAAATAACTACTGTGGTTACTTGTTGTTTTCAGAAATAAAATAACCACACCGTTTGTAAGCATCAATAAAACGTTCAGTTTATTTATTTTGTTTCTTATTTTTCATAATGTGTTATTGAAATCAGATGCATTCTGTACATAATTAGGTACAGTAGTAGGACATTTCATTTGTTGACTTTTCTGAAGTCATAGACATGGGTTATCACACCAGACATCATACTCAGTATTGTAGGTGGTGGGTACAGCAGAGTTACATTTAGTGCATTTATAGCATTATAAATATAAAGCAGACATAAAATGAAAATAGTGCAATTCTTACCCCGTCTTAAACAGAAGAGAAGTCTTGATAGTCTCAGCTACTGTCTTGTCAATGCTAGAAGACTTTGTATTGTGTACAGAATTTAGGTATGTCTGGAAAAACTAAAGCAAAACAATAGACATTGATAATTGGGAAAAACATGTGCCTTGGATATCCATCAATTTTACTTATATTATTATTTATATAAATTACCTGCATGAAAAATGTAATATTTGCAACTGGGATTGATGCTGATTGTTGTGTTTCAGTGGTGGAACTGTGCTTGGTTGGTGTGTATGTTTTGTAGTTCTCAAGTCTCAAGGTTGCGTTACAGTAGGTCTAACGACTGACTGTCTGAGGTCGCCATCTAGTGGTCTACAGACATATCCTTAGACCAAGTAGAAGTATAAGCCAGCCTTTATACAGTTTTGAGAAATTGTAACATGTTAGGTTAGGGATCGCTCAATGGAGGCAATGCTCGAGATGGTTCCAAATAACCACTGTGGTTGCATCTGAAACAGCATCTTATTCCCTATATATTGTACTATATAGGGAAAATGGCAAAAGGGAAAAGGGTGCCATTTTGGACAGATTCCGCATTTCATACTAAAAAGGGAGAAAATACACAATTTATGTATAAATACATGCTTATGAGGCTTTGAAGACATGATCAAGTAGACCTACAGTACATTTTACAGATGATTTTCTGTCAACAGTTTATAGATTTTGTGCACCTTGTTATCACTGAGAATGAATATTAATTATACAATACAAGTAAGTGACCTTAGAGTGCATACATCATGTAATTAATTGGCTATGCAAGTCATCAGTTCATTTTCTCTTTAGAATGAGATGTGAAAAGCTCCAGTGACTGACTATGATCCTGGAAAGCCCTTCTACTTGTAAAATAAATATGTCTTTCTACTAAAATAAATATGATATATCATGCACATACATTTGATTAAATAACTGTGGTAGTAATTCATGTAATTCATATACAGTTTTGTAATGATATAGCAATAATGATCAATTAATGGCATGTGAGTGTTTTTCTATAGTGAGATGCATCCTGCTCTGTGATTTATGGTCTTGTTTGCTTGGGAAAGCTTCAGGTATGTATTACTACAATGCGAAAACGTACATGTAGCTCCTGTAAGGGTTGGAAGCTCATAAAAATAGTTTTTGATCTACATATTGGCGACATATCATCATTCTCCTTGTCCTCAAGCAGAGCAGTATCACTAGTGAATATATCTCTTTTATTCAGATACATGAGTTGACATTTGGGCGATGGTATTACGTTGGATGACATTCAGTAACGTGTTACTTCAGGTGTCATAACACAAGCCCAACACTAGAGGTCCCTCGCTCCCAACGAAAGAAAAACAGGAAGTGAAACGGACAATCTTTGATAACAGTAGAATAGGCGGATAGGTAGATTTACATCATAATTCATGAGAACTGAATTATTGTGGAAGCATAGTCTTTATAGGCTACTCATCATTGAAGCGCTGGGACTTTAACTAAACTTTTTTTTATCAGAACTTAAACTGAACTTGTTATCAGAAGTGCTAATTAACTGCTTAAGTTGAGTGTAATGTAGTGTCTGAGGAGAGAGCAGATTGGATCCTGACAGGTTGAACAGTGGGAGGAGAGATACAGTAAAGTCCTGTAATGTGGGCTGTACAGTGATAAGGCATGCAAGAATACATTAAGGAGAAACTGGAATTGGTTTTAGGGAGATTTTTCTGTGTGCCCTAAACGTTTTGAACTTACAGATGGTTAATGTATCTCCTCAAGTACTGATGATGTTTTTGGTCATAAAAATAAATAAAAAAGTACAAGCAAACGTGTGTGGTCTGACTCCTCCAACTGGGTCCCCGCCTGCGATCTGATTGGTGAATTTAATGGCGCAGCTACTCTGACCTTCTGTTGATACATTCTGTTGAAACATGATAAAGATACACAAGAGCTGTAGATGGCAATGTGCAAGTTTGTACTTTGATAATGTGCTTTGATGTGCTTTGATTCATGCATACTTCATTCCTCTGTGTCACTATATAAGGCCTACAACACCAGTCTGTTACGGGAACACAATACCAAACAGGCCATGAAAAAAACAAGCTATCAAGCAAGAGAACGCAAGCAATAAAGGAAGAGAACGGTTCTGGTCATTACATACGGTACTGACCAGGTGCCTGAACACATCGGAACACGGTGGTGCACTCTGCTACTGCCCAGTGTGCCCTTATTACAGCAAACAATTTGGTCCAATCTTTAAATCGCGACTCATAGAAAATGGCGGTGGCGGAAGCCATCCAGAAATGGGGTGTAATATGGGAGATATGTCATTGTCTTTCATTGCCATGTTCCTCAGTACATCTTTAGAAAGCTTAAGAAACCTTAGAGCTTTAAAGAGAGGAGTTGTTGATTGTGGGGGGCTACTGTACTCTACCCTACTGTACTCTACCCTACTGTACTCCACCCTACTGTACTGTACTCTTCCCTACTGTACTGTACTCTAAGCACATTCATAAATTCTGATTGGACAGTGATTTTAGGAAGAGACCTATGCCACACTATGCAACAGTCTAAGCATTATTAAGCATTAGATTACATTTGTTGTTTCAGAGTGTGAACCAGACCTGGACCAACCCATCTGTGTCTGGAAAGGCCTGCCCTTAGTGGAAACACATGGGTTGGTTCAGTGGTGAAAGTTTGGGTTTTACATAACTGTTTGGGTGCTATCGCTAAGTGGTTTTGAGTGCTAATAGCGCTGAGGGTTAGGGTGGGGGCGAAGAGTGAGGTTTGGGGATGTAAGGGGCAAGAGGGTTTGGTCTGGGTCAAGCTGGCGGTCCGGTCGCTGCTCTGGTTTGTTTTCCCTTTGAGTGCTGTTGCAGTGCCTGGCCCTGAGAAGCATCATGTGGCTGTGGGATCAGTCAGGGGTCTCTTGGAGGACTCTCCAGCAGGGGGCAGCATGGAGGTGGGGGTCCGTCTTTTTCGGGGGGGGGGGGGGGGGGGGGGGTGTTCTCCTCTTCCTCCTCCTCGTCATGCTCCTCTTACTGCTCCTCAACCGCCTTCTCCTGCTGTCTATCTCAGATGCAAGCTGCCCTGTCCCCCTGTCGTCCACCTCCTTCTACCTCTCCAGGATTGAGAGGGGCAGGCCTGTGGAGATGGTGCCTATCCAGACAGGAACGAAGGCTGCCGACCCCTGGTCCCCCCGTGACCCCCAGTGACCTCGGACTTCTGACCCCTTACCTCTGAACCACAGCAGTGGCTGCTTCTTATAGAATAAAACAGAGTAGAGCAGAATAAAGAAAAATGGTACACTCTTTGAAAAAGGGTTCTTCGGCTGTCCCCTTTTTGGTTCCAGGTATAAATAAATGGATCCCAAAAGGGTTCTACCTGGAACCAAAAAGGGTTATTCAAATGGTTCTCCTATGGGGACAGCCGAATAACCCTTTTAGGTTCTGGGGAACATTTTTTTTTCTAAGAGTGTAGGGAGGGATAGTGACTGTTGAGGTGGTCCTACTCACCCAGGTCTGAGTCTGTGGTAGCTAGGTAGTGATCATTCTATTAACTCTTGAGTCTCTGAGAACTGGAAACACAGAAAGACAAGGATGAAGGAGAGAATAGCAAGCAGCAGAATGACCACAGATTCAGGGCCAGATTAGTTGGTGGCATACAAGGTCATATTTCTTTTTTCAGTCGTGCTGCACAATTTCAGGAACCGCATTAATAAAAATGCACAGCACAATTGCAAAAAAGACATGCATGGAACCTATTGGTCATCAAATATCATGCTGAGAGGAGCTTGCCTGTTGGCTGGAGTTAGCAGAGGGCGGGGTGACCACGCTCTGGTCCAATAGGGGGTTGAGGGGGGTGGAACAGGGCAGGTGAGTGGCGCGCCAGTAGATGTCCAGGTACTCTGCCAGGTGTTCACATGCATCCTCCAGCTGGTTCTCATCCAGGATCACATCAAACATCTCCTGAGAGATGAGATACAGTGCATTCGGAAAGTATTCAGACCGCTCTACTTTTTCCACATTTTGTTATGTTACAGCCTTATTCTAAAATGGATTAAATAGTTATTTTTCCTCATCAATTCAGACCCTTTACTCAGTACTTTGTTGAAGCACCTTTGGAAGTGATTACAGCCTTGAGTCTTCTTGGGTATGACGCTACAAGCTTGGCACACCTGTATTTGGGGAGTTTCTCCCATTCTTCTCTGAAGGTCTTCTCAAGCTCTGTCAGGTTGGATGGGGAGCGTCGCTGCGCAGCTATTTTCAGGTCTCTCCAGAGATGTGTAAACAGGTTCAAGTCCGGGCTCTGGCTGGGCCACTCAAGGACATTCAGAGACTTGTCTCAAAGCCACTACTGAGTTGTCTTGGCTATGTGCTTAGGGTCGTTGTACTGTTGGAAGTGAACCTTCGCCCCGGTCTGAGGTCCTGAGCTCTCTGGATCAGGTTTTCATCAAGAATCACTCTGTACTTTGCTCCATTCATCTTTCCCTAAATTCTGACTCGTCTCCCAGTCCCTGACGCTGAAAAACATCCCCACAGCATGATGCTGCCACCACCATGCTTCACCGTAGGGATGGTGCCAGGTTTCCTCCAGACGTAACGCTTCAAGAGTTCAATCTTGGTTTCATCAGACCAGAGAATCTTGTTTCTCATGGTCTGAGAGTCCTTTAGGTGCCTTTTGGCACTCATAGCGGGCTGTCATGTGCCATTTACTGAGGAATGGCTTCCACCTGGCCACTACCATAAAGGCCTGATTGGTGGAGTACTGCAGAGATGGTTGTCCTTCTGGAAGGTTCTTCCATCTCAACAGAGGAGCTCTGTTAGAGTGACCATTGGGTTCTTGGTCACCTCCTTGACCAAGGCCCTTCTCTCCCAATTGCTCAGTTTGGCTGGGCGGCCAGCTCTAGGAAGTGTCTTGGTGGTTCCAAACTTCTTCCATTTAAGAATGATGGAGGCCACTGTGTTCTTGGGGACCTTCAATGCTGCAGACATTTTTGGTTTTCTTCCCCAGATCTGTGCCTCGACACAATCCTGTCTCGGAGCTCTACGGACAATTCCTTCGACCTAGAGGCTTGTTTTTTGCTCTGACATGCACTGTCAACTGTGGGACCTTATAGAGACAGGGGTGTGCCAATCCAAATCATGTCCAATCAACTGAATTTACCACAGGTGGACTCCAATCAAGTTGTAGAAACATCTCAAGGATGATAAATGGAAACAGGATGCACCTGAGCTCAATTTCGCATCTCATAGTAAAGGGTCTAAATACTTATGTAAATAAGGTATTTCTGTTTGTTACTTTTTATACATTTGCAAAAATTTCTTAAACCTGTTTTCGGTTCGTCATTATGGGGTATTGTGTGTAGATTGATGAGGAAAAACATTTATTTAATACATTTTAGAATAAGGCTGTAACGTAACAAAATGTGGAAGAAGAGGTCTGAATACTTTCCGAATGCACTGTAGATGGCAACGTCAAAAACCCAACTCAAATGAACACTTTATCTAAACGGTAAGCCTCAAGGGAATGCTGCTAACCCTAACTGGTGAGTGCACACATTCCATTAGAGTGGAAAGACAGTACTGTACACTTTGGGATTGTTGTACAATGGAAATAAATGTATAAGTATTATTTTCATTACATACGGGTGGACACTGTGCTAGTTTGTCTCCTGCCATCATCTGTACGTTGAGGTGTTTACTTTGAGATTTCCCCCGAGATTTGATGAGCCTCTGAAGAACCTGGGAGAGGGGAGAAAAATATTAACTGACTGACTGGCTTACTGGCTGGCTGGCTGGCAGACTGGCTGACTGTTTGGCTGACTAGCTGGCTGACTGGTTGACTAGCTGTCTGGCTGGCTGACTGGCTTATTGGCTGACTGTCTGGCTGACTAGCTGGCTAGCTGACTGATTTGGCGGGCGGGCTGGCTGATTGTCTCGCTGGCTCTTTTGCTGACTGACTGACAGTGTGCAGGTAGTGGATCAGTCCTTACCTTTGGAGAGGACACCTTAACATAAACGATGATAGGAGCCAGGGATGTTTTGAGGAGTTGTGTTGGGTGGTTGATGGTGTCTGCATCCAGAACTACAAGCTGTAGGGTCTTAGCCAGCTCAAAAATTCTCTCAATCTCACTCTGGACCTCAGCTACCACCCCAACACACAGAGAGAATTACAGTCAGGTAGCACAGACCAACAGAACCACAGAAGGCCAAGTAAGTACAGAGAAGAGAGAAGAGAAAGTGTGATGTCGGTCCTGAGTGATATAGTACAACCATCAACACAGCTGTCTAAACGATTTCCCACAGGACTGACTGAGGGCTATTCCAGACCCAGAATAAAGATGAACATTTGAAAGCTCCAGAATTTCTGTAATTAAAAAAGCTGATGAGGGATGCAGAACAAGTCATCCTCCATTCACCTAGACTGGAGCGTGTGTTGGACCTCTCCATGATGGCCTTCTTGTTCAGTACAGACCTTTTGGCTAATGACAGATCAGCAGTCACCCGTGTGATAGAGATTCTGAAAAGATAGATACATTTAGATGGATAGATTCAATTTAATTGGACTATTTAAGAATACCATTCCTGCCACACAAGCGGGTACACTGCATTCAAAATCAGCAAGCATTTTCACAAAACAATTTGACAACTTATTCTGTAGTGGTTCTGGCTGTACCCACCTCCCATCAAACCTGTGTTTCAGGAAGTCAAACAGGGCCTTCTGCATCATGTCCGTTACCTGGAACACAGAGGGGAGGATGGTGATTGGTTAGGAGAGAGCACTGACCCCTGAATGTCATGGCCAGAGTCATAGAGGTTTTAGAATGGACGTCATGTTAGTGTCCTTATTCGTGACATTTTGGTGGTATAACAATAGGAGACCGCCTCTGTCAATTTACCGAACATTCAAAATCAAATAGCTAAATGATCTATGCTATGACCATCTTAAAACAATTCCACATGTCAGCTTAGAACCCCCCCCCTCCCCCCAAGGGCTTAGACTTTCTAAGTTCTCCTAACCTGCTACGAAAAGTCCATTCTGGTCAATTCTGACGTAAACTGTATACTATCTAGTCAAAACTATCGTTGACCACAACATGCTCCCTGGACAGAAGCTTCCTACACACTGCTGTCCATATATGGAATAGTCTTCCAGAGCATGTTATCGGTGACATCACAGACACTGGTCTACAGGCCTTCAAATGCTGACACTTCCTGAACACACCACCCTCCCGATCACAACAATGCACTTACCACCCCCCACTGATCGCTGCGCTGCAGTGAACCTTATAATTGGTCAACTGGATACTTATTAAGCCACCCCCCTCTTCAGGAGGACACATATTTTTTTGCCACATCTACATACATTTTACATACATGGTACTTTTCTATACAGCAGGCACATAAAAATAATACATTACCATACATCAGCTCTTTAATCCCACCCCTCAGCCACTTTCAGCCCATCCCACCTATCATCATAGACCACCCTCGTATGGTTTCCATATGCCATATATTTTTCAATTGTGCTGTGATGTTTTACATGAATTTTGAACCTATCTAATTGTATAGTATCCACAGATTGTGAGCTCAAGATGAAAACATTTCCTACGAGTAATATTATATTATTGATTGATTGAATATGGATTTCTAAATTGCCCAACACTGCTATTTGTAAGGTTAATTTTAAGTGAATGTTGTGATTTTTTCTGTGACCAGAAACAAGCTACATAGGAGCAATACCAATACTCTTCGCAGCAAAATCTACAGAGCTGAGATTGTTGTATGCCCCTTATATTGGCATCAGTGGAGGCCCATCCTCCTCGGTGAAATTTCATAAAAATAAAAATAGTGAAACATAAAATTTTTAGATTTTTAGATAAAGCTGTATTAAATATATTCATATGTCACCAAACAACTGTTTAAAATACACTGTTTTGCAGTGAAGGTCTACAGTAACTTCAACAGCACTGTCTGGGGTAGCACCATTGTGTAGCCGGAGGACAGCTAGCTTCCGTCCTCCTTTGGCTACATTAACTTCATACATGGTAATTATGACCACTTCCGGAGGACGTCCTCCAACCAATCAAAAATGTTGCAGTATGAACTGACATGTTGTCCATCCAATCATAGAATTAGGATTAGAGAATGAACCTAGCGAGTTGTATTGGGATTATGCCACAGAGCATTATGGGGGTTCTATGTGTTGAGAAGCTTGGTGACATTGTTGGATAGAGATTAAGAGTGAAAAGTGATAGTTGACCAATATTATTCAATTCAAATTATTTTTTTCAATTACAGGACACGGAGGAAGTATATTATAAATTGTTTTATTAGTTTTAGAACTTTATTTTTGTGTCCAGCTAGTGCAATTTATTTAAATGTGCCTTGCTAACTTCAGTAGCACTAACTAACTAAAATTACCAGTGCGATTGTGCAGTTTTCTCCGCCAGAATGGTAGAATGGCCAACGCTGCCGAAAATGTTGTGGTCTTTTTGTTGAAGAACCTCTTTCATTCTCTGGGGTACACGGTGCAAATTAAAATTGAGGGTCGACCTCTGCCTGAGATAAGTTTGATGAAGAAGGATGAACAGTTGAGGGCGTTCAATACCAACTGGTATCAAAAGTATAGCTGGTTAGCAAGGAGCCTTTCATCAAGCCGCCTGTATTGCTGGCCTTGCCCGCTCTTTGGAAAATCTGAGCCTTGGTCAAAAGGTGGGTACAGTGACCCGAAGAATATAGATCGTTTAGCAGGCAGCATATACATGCCCGCATCAGATTCAAGCTTCTGGGAAAAAGTTGCATCGATCATGACGAAGGTCTGCGTATTCAAACTGCACGACACAACGAGAACGTTAGAAGAAACAGGGATGTTCTCAAGCGGCTTATCAACACCACTGCGTTTTTTGGGCAAGAATCTTCTTTTAGAGGACACTACGAGAGGGACAGTTCCTCCGACAAGGGAAACTACAATGAGCTCGCAGAGTTAATTCCACGTAACAATGCAGAACATATCGAACTTCCAACTGATTTCATAGCTTCCATCGCATCATCCATTTCGTGTGCGCTCAAGTAGGCTTTCCACTTTCCTCCGGTATTTATTTAGCAAAGATGATAACACAATCACATAAACACTCCGGACAGACACAAGCAAAAACTCATGATATAAATGTTGCAGCAGCAGAGCCTACACCTAAACATTAGAGCTCTGACATGCTATATGTGATGAAAACGAGACCATTTTTCAGTCTGATCAACTGTAGGCTACTAATAAGAGCAGATGCATACAGCCTATGTGCCCTGTCCATTTGTTCAGGGTAAACTAATTGGTAACGTTATGTATTTATAGTCCATTTGTGTATCAGGAGAAAATATGAATGTGATCAAATTTGGTTTATATTCAACATTGGGCTGGCTAGACTGCCAATACGTTTTCAATCCAAAATTATTAACTGGAATCAATCAATCAACATAATAGTGATGACAGATGTGAGTACATTTTTTATAAGGCCTACAGTTGCATAGAACTGCATGATGCAAACATTCAAGCAAACTGTGATAAGAGCTGTAACGGCTCTCTTTCGGTGAGTGAGTAGACCAAGGCGCAGCGGGTTGTGAATACATAATGACTTTATTAAACAAGACGGGAAAAAACACGAAAACACTATAACAAACTAAACTTGATAACCTACAAAATAATAAACGATGAAGACAGACCTAAACTACGAACTTACATGAAACGAAGAACACATGAACAGGAACGACCGAAAGAACGAGACGAGACAGTACCGTGTGGTGCAACAAACACAGACACAGCGACAATCACCCACAAACAAACAGTGAGAACAACCTACCTTAATATGACTCTCAATTAGAGGAAAACGCAAAACACCTGCCTCTAATTAAGAGCCATACCAGGCAACCCAAAACCAACATAGAAACAGAAAACATAGACTGCCCACCCAAAACTCACGCCCTGACCATCACACACATACAAAACAACAGAAAACAGGTCAGGAACGTGACAGAACCCCCCCCTCAAGGTGCGAACGCCGGGCGCACCAGCACAAAGTCCAGGGGAGGGTCTGGGTGGGCATCTGACCACGGTGGTGGCTCAGGCTCCGGACGCTGTCCCCACACCACCATAGTCACTCCCCGCTTCTGTATCCCCCTCCCAATGACCACCCTCCAACTAAAACCACCTAAATGAAGGGGCAGCACCGGGATAAGGGCCAGCACCGGGATAAGGGGCAGCACCGGGATAAGGGGCGGCAGGTCCTGGCTGAGGGACTCTGGCAGGTCCGGGCTGAGGGACTCTGGCAGGTCCGGGCTGAGGGACTCTGGCAGGTCCGGGCTGAGGGACTCTGGCAGGTCCGGGCTGAGGGACTCTGGCAGGTCCGGGCTGAGGGACTCTGGCAGGTCCGGGCTGAGGGACTCTGGCCGGTCCGGGCTGAGGGACTCTGGCCGGTCCGGGCTGAGGGACTCTGGCCGGTCCGGGCTGAGGGGCTCTGGCCGGTCCGGGCTGAGGGGCTCTGGCCGGTCCGGGCTGAGGGGCTCTGGCAGGTCCGGGCTGAGGGGCTCTGGCAGGTCCGGGCTGAGGGGCTCTGGCAGGTCCGGGCTGGGTGGCAGCTCCGGACTGAGTGGCAGCTCCTGACTGTAGGGCAGCTCATGACTGTAGGGCAGCTCATGACTGTAGGGCAGCTCATGACTGTAGGGCAGCTCATGACTGTAGGGCAGCTCATGACTGTAGGGCAGCTCATGACTGTAGGGCAGCTCATGACTGTAAGGCAGCTCATGACTGTAAGGCAGCTCATGACTGTAGGGCAGCTCATGACTGTAGGGCAGCTCATGACTGTAGGGCAGCTCATGACTGTAGGGCAGCTCATGACTGTAGGGCAGCTCTGGCAGCTCCTGACTGGCCGGCGTCTCTGGCAGCTCCTGACTGGCCGGCGTCTCTGGCAGCTCCTGACTGGCCGGCGTCTCTGGCAGCTCCTGACTGGCCGGCGGCTCTGGCAGCTCCTGACTGGCCGGCGGCTCTGGCAGCTCCTGACTGGCCGGCGGCTCTGGCAGCTCCTGACTGGCCGGCGGCTCTGGCAGCTCCTGACTGGCCGGCGGCTCTGGCAGCTCCTGACTGGCCGGCGGCTCTGGCAGCTCCTGACTGGCTGGCGGCTCTGGCAGCTCCTGACTGACGGACGGCTCTAGCGGCTCCTGACTGACGGACGGCTCTAATGGCTCGGGACAGACGGGCGGCTCAGAAGGCGCTGGGCAGACAGATGGCTCAGAAGGCGCTGGGCAGACAGATGGCTCAGACGGCGCTGGGCAGACAGATGGCTCAGACGGCGCTGGGCAGACAGATGGCTCAGACGGCGCTGGGCAGACAGATGGCTCAGACGGCGCTGGGCAGACAGATGGCTCAGACGGCGCTGGGCAGACAGATGGCTCAGACGGCGCTGGGCAGACAGATGGCTCAGACGGCGCTGGGCAGACAGATGGCTCAGACGGCGCTGGGCAGACAGATGGCTCAGACGGCGCTGGGCAGACAGATGGCTCAGACGGCGCTGGGCAGACAGATGGCTCAGACGGCGCTGGGCAGACAGGCAGTGCAGAAGGCGTTGGGCAGATGGCCGACTCTGCCCTGCTGAGGCGCACAGTAGGCCTGGTGCGTGGTGCCGGAACTGGAGGTACCGGGATGACGGCACGCACTTCAAGGCTAGTGCGGGGAGCAGGGACAGGGCACACTGACTTCTCGAAGCGCACTATAGGCCTGGTGCGTGGTACCGGAACTGGAGGTACCGGGCTGAGGGCACGCACCTCAGGGCGAGTGCGGGGAGAAG